>NC_080847.1:51572729-51744725 GCF_030435755.1 Ochotona princeps | reverse complement strand
AGGAGGAAGGTGGGAGGGGCGTTGCTGAGGGCGGCTCGGGGCGAGTGCGAGGCTGCGGAGCAGGCGAGAGGAGTCGGCCGGGAGCTAGAGAGGGCGCAGCGCTAGGGTGGCCGTGCCGGGGGAGCCGGGGCCCGGGCTCGGGCCCGGGGCGTGCGAGGCGGCCGAGGCAGGTGAGTGTGCGGGCGCGCGGAGGGCTGCCCCAGCGCCCTGCCCTGGCCTTGCGGCCTGCCCTCGTTACTCCGCCTGCGCACTCACGGGCCCGAGGGGCGGAGCGGCACCAACGGCCCGCGGGGCGCGCGCGGGCGGCGGAGAGGGGCCTGGCCGGGGCGGCGGGTGGGAGAGGGGGCTGGAGGCGTGTGTGGGGCTGATTGAGGACGGGCTGGAGGGACCCGGGCGGGAAGCAAGGGTTGGGGTCTTGGAGCTGCCGGCGGTGAGGATGCCGAAGCTACTTTAGGGGAGGAGGGTACCGATGATGGGACTGGGCCAGGACGGAAGGGGTGTGGGGCGCAGGTAGGGCTTAGAGCGCTCTTGGGTGTCAGGGAGGAGTTTAGGGCGTGAGAAAAGAGGTCATTAAAGTCGAGGAAAGGAACGCTGGTTCTCCTGGAGAACAGGAGGCGATAGGGTCTTGCTGTGAGAAGGTTTCGGGAAGTGGTGTCCCTGAAGGGGAAAGTGGAGCTGCAGGGTGGGGAGAGGGTCCAGGTGTGAATTTTGGGGTTAGGATTCAACCAGCAGGCGCGGAGGGCTGGCATTGGGGAGGGGAGATCCTTGGAATGAGCTGGAAAGGAGGGAGAGCTGTAGGCCGGAGAACCCAGAGTGAGCTGGGGGAGGGAATTGGTGTTTTTCTTTTGTTTTTGTTTTTTTGAAGGGAGGGTCTGTTTTAAGTACAGGAAATAAGGCCAAAGTGAAGATAGGATTGGGATTGTTGTGCATGCTAAACATTAGGGAAGTGGCCTTGTGTCCCCCAAATGATAGGCTAGGCTGGTGAGAGGAATTTGATGTCTGGGAGAGTGATTGTGACTGCTGTGTTGGGGTGTTATGGGAGATGTTGATATCCCCAGGGGTGTGTGGGCAAGGGAAGGGAGGCTGGGTACCTCATCGGTGTGTTAGGAGATGTGAGGAATGTTTAACGAAGGGCACCTGGATTGATAGTAGAAGGGGTAGGGGTCCTGGCATGCCTGGGATGGGTCAGGGGGAGGTGGGGTCTTTCTGTAAACAAATGTTGGGTTAATGATCAAGGGGGCCTGGGTGTCCCTTGGTTAGGTTTGGGATGGGCAAAGAGGGGATGTGACTGTTAGTCTGATTGTGTTCAGTGAGTGGGCATCTCTGTGTTCAGTGAGTGGGCATCGGGGACAGATTTGCCTTGGTACCAAGCAGAGATGATTGACAGCATTGACAGATGTCCGAATACCCTATGGAGGGGCTGTCTGGGTGTGAAGACAGGATGTGCTTTTGTGCTGAAGGGTCTGGCTGTCCTGGAAGGGGGAGAGTGTGGGAGAGGGGCTGAGTAGTTAGGAATCTGGATGCAGGGTATGGGATTTAGGCCAACATGAGGCAGTGGAGGGTGGAGGTGAGAAAGGCGTTAGTGGGTAATGGGCTGGGTGGTGGAGAGGAGAGGCCTGAGGTGCAAATCTGGCTGTAAGATGAAGTCTGAGTGTGGGGCAGATGGGCAGAGGTTGTAGGAAAAGTGTGGTGGGGGCCACGCACCTGGGAGAGGGGATGGGTAGGGAGTTGGTGAGGAGAGTGAGTGGAAGAATGTGTGAGTGGAGATGAGGCAGGTTGCTGTGTATGGGCAGCCCCGGAGCCGCTGTGAGGCATGGGAGACGGGATTGGACAGGTTTCAAGGATCTGGTGGGTGGAGTTGACGCAGAGGTAAGCCTTGGGGTAGAGTGCCTGGGAAGGGACTTCCGGGAAGAGGTCACGTTCAATGTTTTTGTCAGGGAGGGGGGTGGGAGGGGAATAGTCCAAGGAAGGTGGAGCAGGAAAGAGACCTGAGGACCAGGAGCAGAGGCCTGACTGCTGTGTATCCTCTGCCCCTCCCATAGCCCAGGGCCTCGCGGGCGCCATGACGGAGGAGTCGGAGGAGACGGTCCTGTACATTGAGCATCGCTATGTCTGCTCCGAGTGCAACCAGCTCTACGGGTCCCTGGAGGAGGTGCTGCTGCACCAGAACTCCCACGTGCCTCAGCAGCACTTTGAGCTGGTGGGCGTGGCTGAGCCCACAGTGGCCATGGCCACCGAGGCTGCTTCCGGCACGGGCCTCTATCAGACCCTGGTGCAGGAGAGCCAGTACCAGTGCCTGGAGTGTGGGCAGTTGCTGCTGTCCCCCGGGCAGCTGCTGGAACACCAGGAGCTGCACTTGAAGATGATGGCGCCTCAGGAGGCAGGGCCGGCGGAGCCACCCCCCAAGGCCCCTGCCCTGAGCTCCAGCGCTATCCACTACGAGTGCGTGGAGTGCAAGGCCCTCTTCGCTAGCCAGGAGCTCTGGCTGAGCCACCGACAGACACACCTGCGGGCCACACCCACCAAAGCGCCTGCTCCGATGGTCCTGGGCTCCCCGGTGGTCCTGAGCCCTCCAGCCGGCCAGGCCCGCGTGGCCGTGGAGCACTCATACCGGAAGGCAGAGGAGGGTGGGGAAGGGGCAGCTGTCCCGGCTACAGCTGCCTCTGTCGCCACCACTGCCACTGCTGCTGAGGTGGTCACTGAGGTGGAGCTGCTGCTTTACAAGTGCTCTGAGTGCTCCCAGCTCTTCCAGCTGCCGGCTGACTTCCTGGAGCACCAGGCCACCCACTTCCCTGCCCCTGTGCCCGCCACTGCCGAGGAGCCTGCTCCACAGCAGGAACCTCTGACCCCTTTGCCCGCCGAGGGGCGCGTGGCTCAGCCCGACCCGCCACCAACCTCGGACCACAGCTATGAGCTGCGCAACGGCGAAGCTGCTGCCACTGCCGCCGTGGGGCGTGATCGTCGGGGCCGCCGCGCGCGTCGGGACCACAGCGGCGAGTTGGCTGGGCCAGCCAGCCCTGAGCTCTTGTGCTCGGCCTGCGACCAGCTCTTCCTGTCCCCCCACCAGCTGCAGCAGCACCTGCGCAGTCATCGTGAGGGTGTCTTCAAGTGCCCTCTGTGCAGCCGCGTCTTCCCCAGCCCTTCCAGCCTGGACCAGCACCTCGGGGACCACAGCAGTGAGTCTCACTTCCTGTGTGTAGACTGTGGCCTGGCCTTTGGCACAGAGGCCCTCCTCCTGGCCCACCGGAGGGCCCACACCCCAAATCCTTTGCATTCGTGTCCATGTGGGAAAACCTTTGTCAACCTCACCAAGTTCTTGTATCACCGGCGTACCCACGGGGCTGGGGGCGTCCCCCTGCCCACAACACCTGTGCCCCCAGAGGAGCCCGTCATCAGCTTGCCTGAGCCAGCCCCAGCCGAGACTGGAGAACCAGAAGCCCTGGAGTCCCCCACAGCTGAGGATGGCTCCGCTGAGCCCGCGGCCCCCGGCTCCTACTGCTGCCTCCTGTGTAACCGGGAGTTTGGCAAGGCCCTGCAGCTGACCCGCCACCAGCGCTTCGTGCACAGGCTGGAGCGACGCCACAAGTGCAGCATCTGTGGCAAGATGTTCAAAAAGAAGTCGCACGTGCGCAACCACCTGCGCACACACACAGGGGAGCGGCCCTTCCCTTGCCCGGATTGCTCCAAACCCTTCAACTCACCTGCCAACCTGGCCCGCCACCGGCTCACACACACCGGGGAGCGGCCCTATCGGTGTGGGGATTGTGGCAAGGCGTTCACACAGAGCTCCACGCTGAGGCAGCATCGCCTGGTGCACACTCAGCACTTCCCCTACCGCTGTCAGGAATGTGGGGTGCGCTTTCACCGGCCCTACCGCTTGCTTATGCACCGCTACCACCACACGGGTGAATATCCCTATAAGTGCCGTGAGTGCCCCCGCTCCTTCCTGCTGCGCCGGCTGCTGGAGGTGCACCAGCTCGTGGCCCATGCTGGGCGCCAGCCCCACCGCTGCCCATCCTGCGGGGCCGCCTTCCCTTCCTCGCTGCGCCTTCGTGAACATCGCTGTGCTGCCGCCGCCGCCCAAGCCCCCCGGCGCTTCGAGTGTGGCACCTGCGGCAAGAAAGTGGGCTCAGCTGCTCGGCTGCAAGCACATGAGGCCGCCCATGCAGCTGCCGGCCCGGGGGAGGTGCTGGCCAAGGAGCCTCCGGCCCCTCGGGCCCCACGGGCCGCCCGTGCCCCAGTGGCAGCCTCACCAGCAGCCCTAGTGGGTGCTGCCCCCACAACCCCTCCCGCACCCGCCCGTCGCCGGGGCCTGGAGTGCAGCGAGTGCAAGAAGCTGTTCAGCACGGAGACTTCGCTACAAGTGCACCGGCGCATCCACACCGGTGAGCGGCCATACCCGTGTCCAGACTGTGGCAAGGCCTTCCGTCAGAGCACCCACCTGAAGGACCACCGGCGCCTGCACACAGGCGAGCGGCCCTTTGCCTGCGAAGTGTGTGGCAAGGCTTTTGCCATCTCCATGCGCCTGGCAGAGCATCGCCGCATCCACACGGGGGAACGGCCCTACTCCTGCCCTGACTGTGGCAAGAGCTACCGTTCCTTCTCCAACCTCTGGAAACACCGCAAGACCCACCAGCAGCAGCACCAGGCAGCCGTGCGGCAGCAGCTGGCTGAGGCGGAAGCCGCTGTGGGCCTGGCTGTGATGGAGACTGCCGTAGAGGCGCTGCCCCTGGTGGAGGCCATAGAGATCTACCCGCTGTCTGAGGCAGAGGGTGTGCAGATCAGCGGCTGACTGCACCAGCTGCCCCTTCAGCACCGCCAGGCTATGTGGCTGCAGGCTCTCCAGTACCCTTCCCCTCAGTGCAAACCTTGCCCTTGCCCTGCCCCGCTGCCACGTATGTCTGTAATTGAATTTATTATTCTGAGGGGGGTGCCCTAGGGTCCTCAATATCTGTTAAGGTGCCTCCCCACTGACCTGTTAGCACTGGTGACTTCAGAGTGGAATTGTTTAATGATTAAAGACTGAGGTGGATGTGGATGTGCTGTTGTCAGGCCTGGTTGTGGGGGATGGAACTTGGGAGCGAAGACGTGAAGTGTGGGATTGGACTCCTCCCATGGCTGTGTTCTCAGCACCCAGAACCATCTGATATGAGCTCAGGACACAGTTGATGGGTTTTAGGGGAGAACCCAGTCATTGGCATGGCCTTTCCTGTGATGCTGGGTGGAGGCAGGATGGGGCTCTTGGCCACTAGAGGGCCCCACAACCATGTGGAAAACCTGAAGCTGGTGACAGGAGCAGCGCCTGCGAAGAATAACCAGTCCTCCCACTTAGAGCTAGATGTGGACTGTGTCCCCTGAGGGCAGGTGCAAGTCAGGCGTGGTCCCAGGGGTGGTGAGGAGGATGACTTCCGGGGCCAGGGCCTGCTGCACCTGTGGTGTACAGAGCCTCATCGAGGGGAGGGTGTCTGAAGCCCCTGGGTTGGACTTTGACTCAGCCAACAGATACTTCTGGAGGAGAGAGGAGTGTTCACATGGCTGGCCGGTGGAAAGAACTCCTTGGAATCTGATTTATTCCAGATCAGATTTATGGAGTAAAGGAGACAGAAAAAAAACGTGATGGTTCACTCCCCAAGCAGCTGCAACGGCCGGAGCTGAGTAGACCTGAAGCCTGGAGCCAGGAGCTTCTTCCAGGTCTTCCACGCCAATGCAGGGTGCCAAGGCTTTGAGCCATCCTCAACTGCTTTGCCAGGCCACAAGCAGGGAGCTGGATGGGATTAGAACCAGCGCCCATGTGGGACCCTGGCGCATTCAAGGCAAGGACTTTAACTGCTACGCTATCGCATCGGGCCCAAGGGGAGTTAGTTTTAATGAAACTCAGGAATGCCTGTGACTGTCCTTTGGCAGGCATTTAGTCCTCTGTTGGTCCAGAGCTGTATGATACCAAGTCGTGGTTTAATCTGCCCAGATAAGAGGAAACGGATTTAGCGTGGCTGCACAGGTGATGACGGAAGAGCCTTCTTCTTTTTTTTTTTTTTTTTGGAAACACTATCTCTTCTTCACCCAACCCTCACTTTGAGACAGAGGTCTTCCATCTCTTCAAATGCCTGCAACACCCTGGTGATGGGCCAAGGCTGAAGCCAGAAGTTTGGAGTTTGTTCTAGGGCTGCCATGTAGGCAGCATGGCTGCTGCATCCCAAGGTGCGTGTCTGTAAGAAGCTGAATCAGAAAAGAGGAGCCGGTGCCTGAACCAGGCACTGTGGCATGGGATGTGCATCTGGGAAGAGCAATTCCTCAAATACTTGTTTCCAGCAGGCTGTGTGGGTGTCAGTAACCGTCCACCTGCTGGCAGCCCAGCATGCTTGGTTCCTGGTTTTGAGATGAAGATGCTTTCCTAAATGGCCTCCTCTGAAACAGAGCCGTCAGGGCCAACACCGTGGCTCAACAGCCTAATCCTCACGTGCGCTGGTTCCAGGCCCAGCTGCTCCACTTCCCATCCAGCTCCCTGCTTGTGGCCTGGGAAAGCAGTCAAGGACGGCCCAAAGCCTTGGGACCCTGTACCAAAGTGGGAGACCCGGAAAAAAGCTCCTGGCTCCTGGCTTCAGATCAGGTTTACTCTGGCCATTGCGGCCATTTGGGAAGTGAACCAACAGATGGAAGATTCTTTGTCTCTCCTTCTTAGTAAATCTGCCTTTCCAATAATAATAATAATAAATTGTCATATCCTGGAAGTTGTATCAAACAAGTGCTTAAAACAGTTGAGGGAGTTATCCTTGCGATAAGACTTAAAAATCAGGGATGATCAGGAAAAGGACTGGGAGTGGGAGAGAACATCACAGGGCGCCTTGTGACCAAAGACAGAGGCAGCGTCGGCAGAGAGCGGCACCGGTCATTTTTGGAAATCACTCAAGACACCCTGGGTCCCCCGTTTGAGCACTGAGCTGTTGCTGGATGCTCTTCCTTGTGTGCATTCCTCCTAAGAGTTGGAGATGGCAAGCCTGTCTGGGCTGACACCAGAAACTACACACACCTGTTGTAAGGAAGGCGGAAGAGGCCCACATAAGCTGATGGCAACAGAACTGTACCAGGCATGTAAAGGAACTGGGCTCAGTGAACAGACTGCAGGTAGACTGGTGGCAAAGCAGTGAGCTCCAAGGTGCCCTCGGCTGCCATGTGCGCCCTTTTATGATTTCTTAAAAGGCAGAAAGGGAAAGACAGAAGACTGCCAGGAGCAGGCATTTCCATGGTCTCCAATGTGGATGCAGGGGCCCAAACACTTGGATGCCCACACAGGCTACAGATGAGAGCTTTACACACCATGCCACAGCCTGGGCCCCCTCTGCCTGGTTCTGTCTGCACTTCCCTGAAGGCACAGGCCTGGGCTGATGGCCCGCCTCCTGTGGATTCTTGTCATGTTCTAGCCCTGCTCTTGAGTGTATGAGGAGAGGAACTCGATTATTTCAAACTTGGCCCAAACCATTCTGTTAATACTTTTCTAAAGTAACCAAACTCCTCTCCAACTCCATCCCATTATCCATGGTCCCTTTGGGCTTCTCTGCTGTATGTGCAGGAACCCAGCCATCTGCATGCCAAACTCGCACCACAGCATGGAACAAGGATTAACCCGCCAGCAAGAGTCAGCGTCATTTCCGATTTGCAGTGCTGAAGTCTTGGGAGATGATGGATCAATACCCAGCCCATGGGCTAGTTTATGCCCAGTGACTTAAACAATAAAGAATATACATCCCTGGGGGTTGGCAACATGGCACAGTAGGCTAAGCTGCTGCCTTTGGCACCAGCATCCCAGATGGACGCTGGTTTGAGTCCCAGCAGCTTCTCTTCCAATCCAGCTCCCTGCTTATGGTTTTCTGAAAGGTCTTCATTTGGCCTCTAGTGGACCTTTGAGCATAGGGGTAGGGATACTTGATAGTTTCCTGGCTCTCTCGTGGTTTTTACTGAAGACAGGTGAGCAGAAATATCCTAAGTGCTGACATCATCTGTCTCATTTAATTCTCAGGACCACCCCCCACAATATGAGGCAGCAACTATCTCTTGAGGACACACATCTAACAAGATAGAACTGAGATGTGAATTCAGGAATTTTCATTCCTCCCTAAGACCTCATTTCTGACCAAGGAGAGAAACTTGTGAACCTTGGCTATTTGAAGAGAAGTAGAACGCCCCACCTCTTGCCCCACGTTCTTCACCACCTTCCCAGGACACAGACCAGAGGAGAGCAGGCATCATTTCTCTCTGTACAGTTTTTACTTTTTTATTTTTTGATGTTTGTTGTTCAGATGAATTGACACACTCAAGTTACAAAAATGGGGCCTTAAAAGAAGCACATTGTACAATGAACAAGCAGTTGGAGTTAAGAACACTGAAACGCTAACCTGCTACCACGAGAAGACAGGTAGGGGGTACAGGACGGGAGGGGAGGGGCCGCCAACAAGGGGCAGACGGAACTGAAATGAGGAGAGGGGCTGGCATGGTGGGAAGGGAGAAAAGGCAGGTCCCCTCTGGGGCCTTTTGGACTCGAGGGTGCCACTTGGTCCCCCTTGCCCACTTCTTGCCACCTTCCAAGTCCCCACCCCTGTTCCAACTGGGAAAAGGGCTGAGTCAATCAGATCTTCACAAGGTAGGTGGTCACCTTGCCTCAGTGCAGCCCTGGACTTGGGACAAGGTGGTAGCAGTGGGCTGAGAGGCCAAGGAGGAGGTAATAAGAGTTAACTCACCTCACACCCTCCCCGTAAGACTCCATGTCCCTTCCCCACCCCACCATGATCCAAAGGCCCTCTGCCAGTTGTCCAGAGAGGCCTCCAGTCACCCTGCAGTTATATAAATAAATAAATACTGAGCCCCTGGGCTTGGAGGGATGAGTGGGTTGGCGGAGGGGCAACAGGGATAATGGAAAGTGGTTGAGGAGGAACGCAGGGGGAGGGGTCACAGACAGTAAATATTTGTCTCCATCCCAGCAACGCTTCTCTCTGGATTTTTCTCTCCTTTGTTTGTCTGTTGAACAAGGAGCTAACATCTCAAGGACAAGTACTTAAAAATATACATTATTATTATTTTCCTTTTCTCCCGCCTTTGTCATCCTAGTCTTGCTTTGGAGACTGTTGAGGTCAAAGTTCAAACCGCACTCAGGAACTGCGGCTTGGAGTTTTTGTTTTTTTTTTTTTTTTAATTTTTATTTTTAATTTTTTTCACTTTTTTTTCCCAACGTATAAAAAGGTAGCGGAGTTGTCTGTGGTTTTATTTTTTATTTAATGGTTAAATCTTTGGTTTGTTTCTTTTTTCTCTTGGAGGCCTTTATCTCTCGCACTTGCCTTTCCCACTCAGAGACCAGTGGGGGCCCGCATGTCTCAGTCTTGCGCAGTCTGTCTCACTCTCTCACTCAGTTCCCCCTACCCTGGGCTAGAGGAAGAAAGAGGCTCCCTGGGACTTGGGTGGGTGAGAAGAGTCCCCTTACCCAGTTCTCCCTGGTGTGAGGCTGGGGACCCTGCCCCGGCCTTTCCCTGGGAAGTATGGAGAGCTCCTCTCCCCTCCCGATCTCAGCCCAACTCCCAGAGGGGCTGGGGTGCCCCAGCCCCTTATTCCTGGTTCTTGCGCCCACCCACCCACCCACCCAACAAGAGAACAGAGACGTGGTTTAGTTACTGGCATCATTTTCTCTTTTTTGGCACAATTGAAAGGCCCACCATTAGGGTAGACCCATCTCTGTCCCCCTCTACTTGCTTAAGTAGGTCAGGATTGGGGAGAAGAGAATTTCAGGGGACACCCTCTTGCTCCAGTCCATCTCTCCTCTCTAGCCCAGGCCCCAGAGCTCACATATCTGATCTAGCCCAGAGCCTGACCAGGGCTCCCCCTCCCCACCCCCACATCAAGCTGCCAGCTCTCCAACTCTCGCTCACACACAGACACACGGACACAGGCTCTGTACAGACCACAAAAAAAAAAAAAAAAAAAAAAAAAGATGAGATAGTTTTGTTTCCCGGAGTCGAGACGGGAGGGGCTGGAGCGGAAGGGGCAGATGGGGGTGGAGGGCACAAGGTCCTCCGTCACCTTCCCAACCGTGGCTCCCTCCAGTCCCCCGGCCCCTTGCCCTGGCTGGCCCCCAGCCAACGATATTTGGTTTCCTTTTTTTTTTTTTAAACATTAAAGTTCTATGAGGTATTTGGTGCCTTATCTCGAGTCCTCGGGGGAGGGGGGCCCAGGGGGGAAGACCTGGGGCTCACCTGCCCCTCCCTCCCTCCCTCCCTCCCCCCTTTCCCAATATTTGGTTTCACAGCTGTAGTTAAAGCTTGGGATTTGGTTATTTTTTCCCTCCCAGGAATTTTCTTTTTTTCTCTTCCCAGTCATGGGGGTTGGATGGGGAAGGCCCCCACCACTCCCAGCTGCACAGGGGTCCCTCCACCAACGTCAGGGCCTCTGCCCCATCCTTTGTCCCCGGCTTCCTCCTCTCCACTGCCCCACTCCCGCACACCTGGTGGGGAGGGCCTGGGTGGGGAGGAAGTAAGATGAGGTGGGTGGTGGTGGTGGATCCTTCATTTTGCTTTCCTTCTTTTGTTGTTTTGGTCTAGAATCAGTTTTCATTTGAGTCATCTCCACCATGCCTTCCATGTGGCCTGTCTTCTTGGAGGGGGTTTTTTGGTTGTAACTGCTTGCATTCTGCTCTGCTCAAGTGTCCTTCCCGTCTCATGGGAGCCGGGGTGCCCTCTCCGCCCTCGGGCTGGGGCCCAGGCCTGCTCGCCGGTCCCTCCTCTTCAGGAAATAAAAAAGGGACAAACTTGGAGGTAGGGAAGGGTGGGAGCCGGTCGGCAGAGACGCTTACATTCCAGCAAAGATGGGTCTGCCAGTGCCAGGCCCCACTGGTGCCAGGAGTGGGGGTAGGCAGCTACTCCATGCTGCCCAGACAAGGCACCCAAGGCCCCTGGGACGTTGGCTGAGTCTCTGCTGCCTCCATGGCCCAGCCCCAACAGTTTTGGTGTCTGGATGGGAGAGGGAGACAGGAGAACATAGAAGCCTGGGGCTTGGGCTGCCTCTCCTCCCGGTGTCTGGCCAAGGCCAGGCTCTATCCTCCCTCGGTGTCTGCCCAGCTGGGGCCAGCCTGCTCTGGTTTCAATGGCTCGCATCCTTCTTGGCCACACTTTGGTTTGAGGAGAGACACAAGAAAGGAAGAGAGCGAGAGGCAAGAGGGCTGAGGAGGAGGGAGAGGAGGGCAGAGACAGAACAGAAATAGAAATCGAAGGAGAGGAATTGAACCACCAAGAGCTGTCAGTTTTCCTTGGTCCATTCTTTTGCTTTCTTACTCCGTATTTTTTTCCTGTCTTTTTTTTTTTTTAAAGCTTTTTCAGTTGATTGGTGGGGCGGGGAGTTCAGGGCTCTTCACCCCATCCCTGACACCCTCTCTCAGCCCCCCACCCGCTTCCATCCACGCTGGCTGAGGGCCAGGCCCTTCCCCAGCTGCCCCCCTCCGGCTTTCCCGAAGACGACGTCCATGAGGTATTTGTGAAGAGAAAGAAGCATCCGTCCTTCTGTCCGCCTCGGGGACCAAGGGCCTGGACCTCTGGGACAGGGGCTTGGCTCCACCTTGCGGTTCCTTCTTGTTCTCGAAGAGTCCTCATCTTCTTTCCCTTATATATATATATATCTATATATATCTATAATTTTTTTTCTAGTTTTAATTTATTGTTTGGTTTTCTGTTTCTGGTTTTTTGTTTTTGTTTTTTGTGGGTTTTTTTTTTTTTTGGTTCAAAACTTCGTTGACCTCCATAATAGCAGGAGGGCAAGGTGGCTCCCAGTGGCGTTTGTCCTCTGTCCCTTGTTTACATGTCCAGGGCTGGGCAAGCACAGGGTCCAGCCAAGACTCATGTCGGTCTTGGGGTGGTGGCCACCACAGCCCCCTCTCCGATGGGGACCAAGGTCATGGCACTGTCCCCACCACGGGACCCTGATGGGGACGCCATCTTGAGGAACCCCACCACCGGGGTGCGTGCGTGTGTGCATGTACTGGGCAGGGAGGGACATTGTCCAGGGTCAGAGGGCACAGGATGAGGAGTGAGGCGAGTCCTCTTTTTGGTTTCTGGTTAATGTCAAAGAACGGGAAGGATCCCACGGATAGGCACTGGAATATGAATTTTTTTAGGTGTGTGTGGGGGAACTGACAGGATGGAAAAAAAAGACAACTTGAATGCCCTCACCTTATCTCTTCTTGCTTGGAATTCCCACCTTCCCATAGGCCAGGGAGGAAGTGAATTCCAGAGCAGAGAAGGGTGACAGGGTCGAGAAGGGACTTGTGAGAGCCGAAACTTGGCAAAACAGCCTAGCCCCTTTCAGAGGGAAAAGCGGGGACATACTGAGGGTGGTGGGGAGAGTCACCCCCAGGCCTGCCCCTGAACTCTCCCCCCTGGCTGGGGGGCAGGAAGAAGTTAAAGCAAAACCCCCTGCACAGGAGGGGGAGCTGGGAGCTGGGAAGAAGGGGACACATGGGAGGGACACATTCTGTTGAGCACAACGCTAAAAATTCTGTACATCCTTTGGATGAAGCTACTGAATATTTGGTGTAAGGTTGTTCAGGCCCTTTCTCTTTCACCTTTTGGAGAAGAACTTTTGGCCAGTAGTCCCGAGTCCCAGCCTGCCTGCCCTGGGCTGTGCCCTGTTTCTGCTGGCCCAGAGCTGTGTTTGCTGGCCCAGGCTCACAGGCTGGTATGTTCCTTCCCTAGCTCCACTGAGGGAGGCCAGGTTGGAGGGGTTGCCCCATAGCCAGGGCTTGGGGCGGAAGGTCCAGCCTTCTAGGGGCTTCTCCGGCCCTGGCTGGGGTTTTTATTTGGCGTCGTAGCGGTGAGAGTGAGCGCACTGAGGTCTGGCTCGCGACTGGTTTTTTGGTTTGATTTTGTGGGGTTTTTGGTTTTTTTGTTTGTTTTCACCTCTGGTTCCTGGGCAGCTGGTTTTTGTTTTGATTCTATTTGGTTTCCTTATTTGTTGGTTTCTTCTTTCTTTTTCTTTTCTTTTCTTTTTTTTTTTTTTTTTTGGTCTTTTCTCCCTTGTCACTCCTGTTCCAAGGACCTCTGGACCCCCCACACTGGCCTCCTAGCCCTCTTTCTAGGTGGAGGACCAAAGTGTGGTCAGAGGAGTGGGAGGGGAGGCATGGTGGGCGCTTACTCCGGCTTAGACCCTGCCTCCGGCCCCCCTGGGCCTCCCGGGGTCTGTGCTGCCACCTCGCTGCACGTAGAGGAGGAGGACGAAGATGAAGAGGAAGAAGAGGAGAGGCCAGGAGATTTGCTGGAGATGGAGGCTGCCACAGCCGCAGCTGCTGCCGAGACCAGGCCCACGCCAGGTGGGGCGCTGAGCAGGGGCAGCCCAGCGTGGTTCAAGAAGAGCGGTGAGGTCACCAGGCCCGGGCTCCCCGGGGCTGCGCCGGCTGCCCCCAGCACCAGGTTCCCGCTGCCATCAAGGCTGGTAAGGGGCAGGGTTCCACCAGAGGCCAGGGCTGGTGGGGAAAGAAAGAGTCTGGGCTGGGGGCATGCTGGGCCAGGTTAGACCTCTGCCTTCCAGCGTCCTGCCCAGAGTGCACCCCCACCCCATCACCCCAGCTATCCCACTGACCCCCATCAGCACCCTTCACACCTTCCCCAGAGGTGAGATGGGGATGAAGAGGCTAGTGATGCAGTGAGCGGGGGCAGGATGGCATGGCTGGAGCAGCGATGTGGGGGGAGGGGCTGTGGCCTAGGGAGTGACATGAGGCAGCACGCACCTTGGATAGTGGCCAAAGGGTTGTTGCTCATGAGGGCTGGACTCAGCCCGGAGCTCAACCCCACCATTGTGCTTCTGCAAGAGGCAAAGCAGAGGCATTAGCAGGGGCAGGGATCCATTAGCAGAGCTGGGTGGGGGCAGCTCCCCACCCTGGAAGCAGCAGCGACCCTGGCCTCTCACCCCCAGCCTCCCCATGTGCAGGTGCCTACTTACCCTGTGCTGGGGTTCAGGCCCGACAAGCCGATGGCCGAGTGGCTGCCTTGAGGGCTGGGGTTTGTGCTGTTGGTGGTAGCCGGGGGTGGGGGAGTGACAGAAGGGATGGAATTGAGGGGGGGCGCGGCCGCACCGCCACCACCCCCACTCCCTCCGGCTGTCCGGCTGGGGTGGAGCGTTCCCACAGCTGAGGATAAGGTAGTAACTGCCAGAGACAGAAAGACAGGGTCTTGAGCTTTCACTCCTCCTCTCACCGGAAGCCCCATATCAATTCCCACTTGTCTCCCCCACCCAGCTCACCTGGCACCTCCCCAGCATCTACTCCCAGGGCCTCGACCACCGTAATCTCAGCAGGAGCAGCTGCCACCTGTTGAGCTCTGCACACCCAACCCAGCACTGCCTTTGCATTGACTAGAACTAGTCCCCAACCCCCCCACCGCCAGGAGATGGGGGACAAAGCCCAGGCCTCCCTCTGGGAGCTGGGGAGGAGGTGCCGGAGGTGGAGCTCCCAGTCTTATGCCAAGGGCTAGGCTGTGCCGTCGGCAAGAACTTGAACCATACATGGGGGATTGTAATAGACATAATAATAGATAATAATGATAGATACAATAATAATCTCCTGGGATGGCTTTGAAAAAGTCAGGCGGTGTGTATCAGGAGCCTTGAAAAAGTTCATGGAAAAAATAGTATTAAAAGGTTAAGTTTCTTTTGGTGCAAAGAATCTTGAAATT
The DNA here is from genome assembly GCF_030435755.1 of Ochotona princeps. Lineage (NCBI taxonomy): Eukaryota > Metazoa > Chordata > Mammalia > Lagomorpha > Ochotonidae > Ochotona > Ochotona princeps. The sequence goes on along the minus strand of NC_080847.1, from coordinate 51,730,029 downwards.
CACACTTAGTGTTTTCATAACATGCACTTTCCAGGAACTTTCTGAAATAGCTTGCACATAAATGGAAGGTCAGAGACAGAGCTCCTGCGGCTCCTTTCAGGGACAAATCCTGGGCTCTCCTCACAGGACAGGTTGGAGGTGGGGGAAGGTTGGGGCCCATGCCTGCCTCTCCCAGTCACCCAGAGCCATGGGAGGACCTCGGGCTGCAGCCCACGTCATGCCCTCCCCGTGCCATCCCCACCTTCAGCCCTCCCTGACCTGTTGTGCTCAGACTCGTGGAAGCTTGGGACATTGGCAAGGTCCCTGCGCCCCCCTGGGGTGTGACCTGGAAAGAAAGGAAAGGTGGTAGGAGTAGGCCACTTTCTCCCAGAGGCCTTGCGCCCTGATGTTCTCAGTGACGTGGCGATGGAGACAGGCTGCTCTGGGTACAATGCTGCAGTCGTGTAATGCCATGCGCTTCCCATCACACCCTTCTCCACCTCTGGCCCCAGTGATGCTGAGCCTCAGGTGGGAGCCTTCTCAGCTGAGAGCGCTAACGACCTGGCCTCTGACACTGCCGAGCCCCATGGGAGGTGACTGCACCTGAAGTGCATAGCTTTCTTGGGCAGTTCCTCAGCTCCCTGAAGGAGCACACACAGCCTGCAGGAGCTAGGGGTGCTGAGCTATGGGGAGAACTTCAGCACGGCCCAGCAAGGAAGGAGCATGCCTCAAGAGTGTGCGTGCAGGCGGAGGAGCGTTCTGATGCCAATCTTCCCTTCAAAGCTTGCCATGTCACCTTGCTCGATTCTCCTCGACCCCACCCCCACCTCCTGTCTCCCCTTTCCATCAGACCCAGAAACCTTGCTTAATTTGACAGTAGTTCAGAACCCCGCCTTAGCATCTCAGTGCCCATGTCTGAGTTCCAGCTCCTCGTGCTGGTATTTGGGGCATTTGCCTTCTGACCCATGACGTAAATCGCACTGGAGTTTCTCAAACTGGACTAGGCACTCTCTGGCTTCTAGACCTTTCTGCTCACTGACCCTCTCAGCTGGGAGGCCTTTCTCTTCCTTTGTAACTCTACCCCGTGGACTCCTTTCCTGCACGGCACTGGGGCTGAGGTCCTCGGACAGGGTCACAGCCCTTCCCACCACTGGCAGGGACAGGCTTCAATAAGGATTCTCCCCACGACCCTCCCCACGAAGCGAGGGAAGGGGGCTGGGAGAGCGGTCGCGCCATGGGAGGGGCGGCCCGGTGGTGTCTGACACCATGCCGGCTTGTGCTTGGGCATGGAGCTGAGAGCACCCCAATAATGACACCCTGAGGTGCTCTTGGTGGGGCTCTGAACCTGCACGGCCCTGCATCTGGCTAGCTCAGTGTGTACTGGTGTGAGCTGCCCCTCCACAGGAGACTGCTGCTTCCTGGAAATTGTGTCCCTGCGTGACTGGGCTCTGTCTTGTCTGACACCTGTCCTGGATGGCGCCTCCCCCTGCCTCTATTCTCGGCTCTGTGGATAGCCAGGCCAGCTGCACTGCCAAGTCCCCTTGCACGTGCCCCGGGGGTCCCTGTACCAGATGGGGGCTGTAGCTGGCCGGCTTCCCCGGGCTGGGCAGCATGGGGGCGGCGCTGCAGGGGTTGATGCGTTTCTCCTTCTGGCGCCGGTTACAGAACCAGACGCGGATCACTTCCTTCTCCATGTGCAGCTGCTCGGCGATCAGCAGGATCTCCTCTGAGGTAGGCTTCTGGTTCTGTGGGCAGAGGGCTCTGGTCAGCCATTCCTTCCCTCACCTCCCACCCCGGGACCGCCAAGGAGGGCAGGCCCTCACCGCTAGAAAACTCTTCTCTAAGGCGAAGCGGACATTTGTCTCAATGCTGGTCCTCTTCTTGCGTCTACGGCCGGGCAGCCCATCAAAACCCAGGCTGGGGCTGCTCAGCTGGTTGGGGCTGGGCAGGCTTGAGTCCACAGACATAGTCTCTGTGCCAGGAGATGTAGGCATTAGAAGGCGCCTCCCATGGCCCTGTCTGCCTACCCCTTCCCATCACCTTTGCCCAGGCCCACCTGCGTCGTTGAGCCACTTCTCCAGGAGGGGCTTGAGTTTGCACATGTTCTTGAAGCTCAGGTTGAGGGCCTCGAAGCGGGATATGGTCGTCTGACTGAAGTCGTTGCCATAGAGCTTGCCCATGGCCAGGCCCACATCACCCTGCGTAGACCGGGTGTGAATGGGGCAAATGTCAGGGCCACGCCCCATCCACGCCCACACCACCCAGCCTGCCAGGCGAGCTCCCACCTGCGTGAAGCCCAGCTTGATGCGGCGCTGCTTGAAGGTGCGGGCAAATTGCTCCAGCTCCTCCAGATCGCTGGGTTCCTCAGGGTGGGATGGTGGCTCCAAGCATTTGGGGGGCTGGGGGTGCAAGAAGTGTGGGGTGGGCACGAGAGGAGCGGGACAGGTCACAGTCTGACGGAGTGGGCAGGTGGGTGGGATGCAGGACGGAGGACCAGGATGGGGCTCCATGTTCCCCCTCCCTCTGGACCTTCCTGTGACCCAGCCATTGCCTGCAGACTTTCCGGCTCTGTGGCTTCTTATCAATCCCTTTGTAAAGGAACGCTGCTGCTCTGTCCCATTCAAGCCTGCACTGTCCCTGCAGTTGGGGGTGGGTGCTCCTTTCTGCCTGGGAATCCAGGACTTGGCCCTGGGGACCTGCTGCCAAACTTTTAACCCCCTTGGGTTTTACTTTCCACCTTTGCAGGTTGATGGAACCAGCACAACTGCTCTGCCTAAAAAATGGGGAGAATCCAGTTAAAACGGAAAAGAGTAAACCTGAATGCAAACTCAACTTTAGGTGACAGTAATGGGTCAGTGAGCTGGAACGCACATGCCACCCTGGTGGGAGATGGTGGTCCTTCAGCCGACAGCGCATGCACACAGCAGCGTGTACACGGAGTAGCTCTCTCTCCCGCTCAAGTTTGCTGTGAAGCTAAAACTGCTGCAAAGCAGTTGAGTCTTTTGCAATGAGTTGTTTGTAAATTAAAAAAAATAGATTAAGAAAATTGACAGGGCGGAGAATGGATGAATAAAGGAATTTGCAAAGAAGCAATAGTTCTGTCTGGAACGATTCGCATCCTGAAATGAAGGGTCTGAAGCCGATGCTGGGTGCAGCGATGCTTGTCTCCTGAGTCTATCCAAAACCCTGGCCAGACGTGCTCTGGGGCTCAGATGCAGACTGTAAACCCAATGAGTTCTGGGGAAAAATCCATAGGACCACTTGCCTTTCAGGGCATTTGGGATGTCAGGACTTGGGCTAAGACCTCTAAACCCCTCAGGCTTCCTGGAGTTCTCACACTTCTTGAAAGCAATTTTCAAAAATGGATAGAAAAAAAAAACCTTCAAATCTATAAAGGGTGGTGAAAAAAATTTATGAAATGGAAAAACAGGCTTGGGGTCCAAGAGTGCGTTGAAGTGCCTGCGGGCTGGGCCGCTCGCTGGTGCTGTCACCACGGACATGCAGATGCAGTCTTGTCGAGGCTGCATGTTTGTGAGGAGAGGCTAGAAGCATGGGACTTGCTAGGAATTTGGTTTTCAAATAAAACACATCTTTGGGCCCTTATTTTGAGTCTAAAGGTTTACAAGGCCCTGGAATTCTGCCATCAGATTCTTTAAAGGGTTAAGAACCACTAGACTCGGTCCTCTCCCCTCATTCTATAGGGGAAGGGACTGACCTATGCAAGGAGTGGCTTGCCTGAGGTCTCAGAGCAAATCAGTGGCAAGTGTGGCTGGGCCCCAGGTCCCCCAGCTGCTGTCCTGATGGCCCTGGCTGTGGGCTGGGCTAGTGGAGAGCAGAGGGCATCTACCACCATGCTGCCCCTGTTCACCCAGCCCCTCGGTAAGCTTTGGCACATGCCAAGGGGACAGTCTCACCTGTGTGGGGAGCCCAGCTCGGGGCTGGGAGGTCAGAAGAGCTCCCTGGGTTTGCTGAGGTAGCTGGAATAGATTTGGTGTCGGTAGCAGGCCTGGGGAAATATGAGGGGAGGGGGAAAACCAGGGGTAAGGCATGAGGGAGAGGCAAGGGAGTTTTTTGACAAGCAGCAAGGCAGTCATGGTGGGGAAGAGGGTCTTACCTGGCTGACCTTGCTGGGCCTGCGGCAGCAGGAACTGAGCAGGTGGCTGGAGGTGGTGGCCGGGCACAAGCACCAGCTGCTGAAGCTGGAGGAGCTGCTGTATGTCCTGCAGGGGGAGAGAGGGCCTCAGTGCCAGCTGGGAGCATGCCACTCCCCTCACCTGAGCCATGGGAAGCTGCTCAGGACAGGAGAGAGCCCCTCAGTTACCAGTGGCACCCAGAGACTTCTCTTGGCCATGGGGTCACGGATGGACAGTCCTAGTCGGACTCACTCTTCATCCACCTCTTCTTTCTCGATTAAATATTTGCCTTGTCTACATTCCCAAAGAGCAGACAGGGTCGTTTAAAAATGTAAACCAGATAAGCCTTCCCTCCTTTTAAAATCCCCCAAAGTGAACGCGAAGATGTCTAGAATTAGCTTTGACATACTCCAGCAGGTGGCACTGCGGACATCCGCACACCCTGGGAAACCTGGCGGCACTGTCGGGTTGAACTGTCTCCCTGACTCCAACAGACAGCTTGGAACCCTAACTTCACGATCCTTGGCCTGGGCTCTCCATAGATGGTTATGGCGGTGGGACCTATTCCAGAATGACTGATGTCCTTATGAAAGGGGTCGGGGCATTTGGATACAGAGACAGGCATGGACAGAGATGTGAAGAGGCACAAGGGAAGGGGCTGCTCCCAGGCTGAGAGTAAGATCCTCTCCTTGACTCCACGCTTGTGGCGTCCAGGGCTGCGAGGCAGTGAGTGTGTGCTGTGGAAGCGCCCACTCTGTGGCCTTTGTTAAGGCAGCTCTGGCACATGGAAGCGGAGCGAGTTCCTGCCTCATGGGGCCTGGGAGCTCACTCCAGGTCAGCGCTTGTCCGTTTACACGACGTGGGGGGGAGACCAGCAGAGCGTTTTAGAGCCTGGGCGTCTGTCGGAAGCAGAAGGAGCTCCTCACCTGGCTCGGCAGCCATCTCAGCACCGCACGGAGGGGGCAGCCTGGAAGATTCTGCTGGGTCCCATTTGCTGGAGCTTGGGGGGGGGGTTCTCTAGTGCCAGCTTGGTGCGCGGATGTTCACTTAACTGTACACTTAGGATTTGTGCACTTCTCTGTATTTTTAGTATGTCAATTAAAGCGTATCCTTTAAAAAATGGAGGGGATGAGGTAGAAAAAAAAAAAAGGAGAGAAAAATGCCCAAAGAAGCAAGGAATGTAAATGTAAAGGAATCGAGATGAAATCCTATTTGCCCGTGGTGACTGTCTGTGGAACTGAGTGATGGGTACATGGCTTTGATGTTTGAACACATTCAAAAGGAAAAGCAACATCCTCCTCACCACACACACACACTACCATCCAACGCCCCCATTAGAAAGGACCTGTGAGGCCCTTTACACTGAGGCCCACCCCTTCAACCTCAGCTTCTCCTGCCCTCTACAGTCAGTCCTTTCTGCTTTTCAACTACACCAACCCAGGTTGGGTGCTGCGGTTCAGAGTGAAAGTGCCCACTTGGTATCTCTGCAGCTTCTGTTGGAGTGTGTGGTCTCTTCTGATTCAGCTTCCCACCAATGTGAAACCGGGCGGCAGTGGAAGCTGCCTCCCGTGCCTGAGCCCTGCCACGCAAGCAGGGGAGCTGGATGGAACTGCAGGCCCCGCCTTGGCCCAGTGCAGCCCTGCCTAGTCTCAGGCATCTGAGGAGAGAACCAGCAGCTGGGAGATCTCTCTTTGTCTCTCTCTTTGTTGCTCTGCCTTTTTTTTCTTTTTAAAAAGATTTATTTGTGTGTTTGAAAGGCAACTAGACAGAGAGGAAAAGAGAGAGAGAGGGAGATGGAGAGACTGAGTCCCATCTGTTCATTCACTCCTGAAAAGATTGTCATGGCCAGAGCTGGTCCAGGTCAAAGCCAGGAACCTGGACGCAAGTCTCCCACATGGACACAGGGGCCCAAGTATTCACGTCATCATTAGTTGCTTTCCCAGGCACACCAGCAGGGAGCTGGATTGGAAATGGAGCAGCTGAGACCTGAACTGGTATTTGTGTGGGATGCTGACACTGCTGCACCACAATGTGTATTAAAAAAACACACATTTATTTCCATCTCCTTGAAATGCAGAGTGAGATGAGAGAGAGAGAGAGAGACAGAGAGAGAGAGAAATCTTACATTTTCTGGTTTACTTCTCACATGCCCACACCAGCCAGGACTGGGGAAGGCCAAAAGCAGGAGTCTAGAACTCTATGGGAATCTCCTACATGGATGACAGGGGCCAAGCACTTGAGCAGTTTCCTGCTGTTTCCTAGGATGAAGTGGCAGGAAGCTGGACTGGGAGTGGAGTGGCTTAACCTCAGGAGCAGCAGGGACCCACCTGCTGCCTCCCACGTTGGATTAGAACCAAGCAGCCAGGACTCAATCCCAGGCACTCAGACATGGGGTGCGGATGTCCCAAGCAGTGCCTTAACCTGCTGTACCACAATGCCCACCGAGAGGGTAACTCAGGAGGCTCTTTAGCATACTAAATAACAAGAGCCAAATAATAGATCTAATGACTGCAACCCCAAATCAAAGATAAATGGAAACCATTTTGAGAGATCTGTAACAACTGTAAGGATAAGAGAATTTATGGGGACTGCCATTGTGGTGTAGTGAGTTAAGCTGCCAATTAGGGTGCTGGTATCCCATATCAGAGCACCAGTTCAGGACCTGGCTGCTCTGCTTCCGACCCAGCTCCGTGCTAACGGACCTGGAAAAGCAGCAGAAGACAGTCCAACTGCTTGGGCCACTGCCGCCCACGTGGGAGTTCCTGGCTTCGGCCTGGCCCAAGCCAGGGTGCTGTGGTTGTTGGAGAAATGATCTAGTGGATAGAGGATGTGTGTGTGTGTGTGTGTGTGTGTGTGTGAGATTCTGTGTTGTCATGCCTTTCAAGGTTAGCGGTGTGGCACAGCAGTTCAAGCCACAGGCATTGCAAACGGATGCTGGCTTGAGTCCTGGCTGCTCTACTTCCAATCGAGCTTTCTGTTAATGCATCTGGGAAAGCATGTGGAGGATGGTTCAAGTGCTTGGGCCTCCCCACCCATATGCAAGACATACTAGAAGTTCCTACCTTTGGACCGGCTCAGTGTTCTAACTATCGCAGCCATGCGGGCAGTGAACCAGCTGATGGAAGACGTCCTCTATCTGTAACTCTGCCATTCAAGTAAAAATAGATTTATTTATTTTTATTGAGAGGCAGATTTACAGAGAAAAGGAGAGAGAGAGAGAAAGATCTTCCATCTGCTAGTTCACTCTCCAAGTGGCCACAACGGCTGCAATGGCTGAGCCAATCTGAAGCCAGGAGCCAGGAGCGTCCTCTGGGTCTCCCATGCATGTGCAAGGTCCCAAGGCTTTGGGCTGTCCTTGACTGCTTTCCCAGGCCACAAGCAGGGAGCTGGATGGGAAGTGGATCAGCCAGGATACGAACTAATGCCCATATGGGATCCTGGTGAATGCAAGGAAAGGACTTTATCCACTAGGCTATCATGCCACGTTCATAAATGAATCTTTTAAAATTAAAATCCCTGCATTTCATTAATGATGAAGTCCAAGTACCACTAACACAGTTGGTCCTGTTTCCCCCTTCACAGTAGAAGAAAAATATTTTCAGGAAAAAGATAGCAAAAACTGATGGGTCATTTTTTTCCTGTCCAAGTTGGTGGACACTCTTAAAGCCCACCCACAGATGCTTCCTGAGGATGGTCCACGGGCGCAGGTTCCTGTTCAAAAGTACAACCCAACCTCAAGGTGACTGTAACAGCTCAACAACTTGGCGTGGCCCTCAGGCTCCAGTCAACACCTGCTCAGCCCAAGCCTGGCCGCTGCCCCTCAGGCTGCAGCCCAAGCCTGGCCACTGCCCATCAGGCTGCAAGGCTGCAGCTCAACGCCTCCTGGTTGCCCCTCAGGCTGCAGCCCAACCTGGTGCTTGCGCATCAGACTCCAGTTCAACACCTCCTGGTTGTCCCTCAGACTCCACAGGCCCCCTCTCCTCATCTCGCCTTTCTCTCCACACAACTGCCTTCCCAGCTCAGATCCAATCACACTGGTCTCCTTTCCTGTTACCAAACCCAAAAGGAGCCTTTGCTCTTCCCTCTTTTAGATCTGTGCGTGGCTGCCCCGTGACTCTGTCAGAGAGCCCTGCTCCCCAAGGCCTTCTCTGGCTGCTGGCTGTGACCAGGCCCCTGCCTCCTCCGGCCTTCTGGGTCACAGCCTCTTTCCTTCACTGCATGTGTGAGTTTCCCATCTGTGCTCTCTCTCCCAGAGGGAGCGTTGGCTCCATGAGGGCACAAGTGTGTCTACCTGATCTCTCCAGAGATGTCTGGGTACGGTGATGTCCATGAAATGTTTACTGACTAGAGGGACAAAGGAGAGAGACCAAGAGAGGAGGCAGAGTGGGGAGTGGGGAGCGTGTGAATGGTGAGTTGGCTCGGGAACAGCCGATAGGGGGCCCCAGTTCCCCACAGTTGAGAGCTAGGGTGGCCCTCTGGAGCCACTGGGGGCATGTTGTGTCTGAGTCAGACAGTGGAGAACTTAAAGCAGCGAAGAGATGCCGAGGACCCCATGCAGATTTTGTGGTTCAAGTGTTCTGTTCCTAATCTATGAGCAACAGTAGTGCTTTATGTGAAAGTGAGAGAGACAGAGAGAGAAAGCATCCACTGGTTTCCTCCTGCTGTAACCAGGGCTGGGCTAGGTCAAAGCCAGGGACCCGGAACTCCATGCAGCTCTCCTCTGTGGGTGGCAGGGACCCTAGCATTTGAGCCATCATCTGCTGCCTCCCAGGGTGCACAATGAAAAAGCTAGAACCGGGATCACAGTCAGGACTTGAACTCAGGAGATCCGGGGAGGAACGCAGGCATCCCAAGCCGAGTGTTAGTCCATGTGCCAAATGCTGTTGAATCTTGAGCACCTTTGCACCACTCCAACCCTTCCCCAAGAAGTGATCAGCAAATTTTCAACAAACGAACAAGATAAAAACCTCAAGAGGAGCTGACTGTGCCTTGTGACATAGAGTGGCCCAAGGTAGGGGCAGAAAGATAGATACACAACTGATAGATACACAGGTGACCTGGAGTGTTACTGCCTCTTGCCCACTCTCCCATCTGAGTTTGGTTCTGCCAGGGAGGAAGAGAAAGCCATGAGAGTGAATTTGAGGAGGCTTGGGCCCCAGAGCGGCCGGCCGTGACATGGCCCAGGTGTTGTGCCTCACTCCAGTGCACAAGGAAGACGGCCCACTTCACACAGCTCTCACCCCCGCTGCTGGCCTGCAGCCTGCAGCCTCCAGGTCTGAGACGGTGCTGGCCTCCGTGCGCGCCTGCAGCCTCCAGGACTGACACGCTGCTGGCCTCCGTGCGCGCCTGCAGCCTCCAGGTCTGAGACGGTGCTAGCCGGAGGGCCCAGACTTGTTCGTCGTTCCTGACAGCCTCACCCAGTGACCAGTTTCAGAGCTCCATTCTAAGACAAGGACACAACTTTGCATTAAGTTCAGAGGTCTGGGCTCTGTGTAAATTGTCTTGAGATAAACCATTCAAAAGGAGGACAGCAGGATGGGCCATTTGGCCTCATGGTGAAGACATCAATGACTCCTATCAGAAATGCCCGAGTCTCAGTCCTGGCTCTGGCTCTGACTCCTGACCGAGGCTGACCCTGGGAGGCAGCAGTGATGGCTCGGGGACCTGGGTCCCTGCCCCCCGGGGTGAGAGAGCCAGAGCAGGTTCTTGGCTCCTGGCCTCAGCCTGCTGCAGCCTTGATGTTGCTGGCATTTGGAGAGTGGACCAGTGCATAGGAGCTCCGTCTGTCTCTCAAATAATAATAATAATAATAATACATAAGATAAAATAAGGACAGGATGGGTTTGGTGCGCACGGAAAGGAGAGCTGTGGACATACAGGTTCCACTGAACAGGGGACGGTTCTGGCTTTCACTACACAGCCCAGTGGCTAGAGACAATAATCATGTACTGAAAGAAATGATTTTAAATGTTCTCGCTCAGGGCCTGGCATGGTAGCCAAGTGACTAAATTCTTGTCTTGCATGCACCAGGATCCCGTACAGCCGCCGGTTCTAATCCCAGTGGCCCCACTTCCTATACAACTCCCTGCTTGTGGTCTGGGAAAGCAGTCGAGGATGGCTCAAAGCCTTGGGACCCTGCACCCATGTGGGAGACCTGGAAAGAATTTACTGGCTCCTGGCTTTGGATCAGCTCAGCCCTGGCTGTCATAGCCACTTGGGGAGTGAACCAGCAGATGGAAGCTCTTTATCTCCTCCTCTCTGTAAATCTGCCTTTCCAATAAAATTTTAAAAATATAAATAAATCTTAAATGGTCTCAAAGGGTAACTAAGGCAACATGCTAAGCTTGTTCATTCTACAATCATGTATCAAAATATCACACTATACCCCATAAATACATACAATTATTATTTGTCAATTAAGACATAAAGCTTAACAAGCATGAGTCGCTTCCTGATGTACCGAGCACCGCGGGTCTGTTCAGTGGTGCGTGGTATGGCCTTGCAGGCTGTGAGCACCTGCCACGGGCACCACCACGGTGACAGCCCCAGTCTCCTACCCTGAGGGAGGTGAGGCCAGTGAGTGCCAGGGGCCCTTCCAACCTGGAAACTCAGGGGCTCCAGCTGGTTCTTGTGACCTGGGGAAGCCATGTCTCTGGACTTCAGCTTCTTGAACCAGCTAGGACTAGAATACAAGATGTCATGGGAAGATCGGCTTGGGGAACAGCCTGAGTGTTCCTCTCACACTGAGGGAGCCTCGGTCTCCTCAGGCAACAGTGATTCCCCAGGGGTCCATTTAAAGAATGAAATGAAAGAATGGGGGAGAAAAAGACAGACCTAAGAATGTTTAGCTTGATCTCTGTACACTTAATTGGTCCTATAGAAGAAGGTCTTTCTCACTGAGTCAACGCTCTTCCGGGGCCTCAGTTTTTCCTCCTTTTTTTCTTTCTTTTCCATCTTCCCTTCTTCCCTTGCTTCTCACTTATTCTTTCCTGATTAGTTAATTTATCTGAAAGACAGAGTTAATGTAGAAAGAGTAGAGACGGTAGGCCCAATGCAGTAGCCTAGTGGCTAAAGTCCTTGCCTTGCATACACCGGGATCCTGCATGGGTGCTGATTCTAATCCTGGTGGCCCCGCTTCCCATCCAGCTCCCTGCTTGTGGCCTGGGAAAGCAGTCAAGGACAGCCCAAAGCTTTGGGACCCTGCACCCGTGTGGGAGACCTGGAAGAGGCTCCGGACTCCTGGCTTCAGATTGGTGCAGCTCTGGTCATTGTGGTCACTTGGTGAGTGAATCAGTGGACAGAAAATCTTCCTCTTTGTCCTCCTCTCTGTAAATCTGACTTTCCAATAAAAGTAAAATAAATCTTTAAAAAAAAGAGAGAGAGAAAAGACAAGAGAAAGATCTTTCATCTGTTGGTTCACTCTCCAAAGAGCCAGACGAAAACCAGGAGCTAGGAGCATCCTTCTGGTCTGCCACAGGGTGCAGGGGCCCGAGGACCTGAGCCATCCTCCGCTGCTCTCCCAGGGAGGTGGACTGGAAATGGAGCAGCCAGGACTTGAATCGGTGCCTATATGGAATGCTGGTGCCTCAGGCAATGGCTTCCTTTTCTGCACCACACAGTCCTGGCCCTGTGGCCTCCATTTTCTCATCTGTAAAATGGGGATAATACTGTTTCATGGTTCAGGGGGGATGTTGTTCTGAGTCCTGAGTCACATTATTATCCAGCAAGCGTTTCGGAAAGCACACCAACTTCCCCAGACTCGGGCGCTGGCTTCTCCCCGTGAGCACTCCAGTGTGGGGACCCTGGTCTGGTTTGGCCTCGCTGAAGACCGTCACGTCCAATCCCACCCAGGCTCTGCTGGGCTCTGCTCTGCACCTCCACCTGATGTCTCTTCTCTCTGAAACCCTAACCTGTCCACACTGAGACTCCTGGCTCCTACCCCAGCACCTCCAAGACACACTGTTCCCTTTTCCCCATCTCAGGAAACCACCTCCCCACTACCCACTTGCTCACGCCAAAGTCCTAGGAATTACCCTGGACCTGGCCAACTCACACAAAACGGCTTCTAGGATCCTCCCTCATCACCCCCTGGCTTAAATCCCCCTGAGCTCCCACCTGCATGATACCCACATGACTTCCCACCAGGCTGCTTGCTTCTACTCCCGTCCTTTGCAACCCATTCTCCCCACAGCAGAGAGAAAAGCTCTGTTTAGGGTCAGTGCGGCTCCATCACTTCCCCACTGAAAACCCTCCAGCAGCCTCCTGCAGGGCTCAGCACCCACGTTCTAGCCTGGGAGATCCTGCAAACCCTGGCCCTGCTGCCACTGCCCACTCCTCGAACGTGGCCTTCCCTTGGCTGCAACAAATCAAATTGGCTCCTGCCCCAGGACTTCCGCCCTCCGCCGGGATCCCGCACGTCACCACTCTCAGCGACCTTCTTCCCAGCAAAGCCCTTTCCTAAGCACCCCGTCAGAGACCTACTCCCTCTCCTGTTTCGTTTTCTTGGTTGCACTTATTCTGTCCACTGCCTGTCTTGCATAAGGTTCTCAGGGGGCGGGGTCACCTCTGCCTCATTCACAGTTCTCCCTGTGGCCACAGACAGGTGCCTGGCATACAGAAGCTGCTCAGTAAGTATCGGCTGAATGAACCAATGACACTGTACACGGGGAGCCCTAGGGGTGGCAGGTGGGAGAGGCACCAGTCTCGGGCATGCACCCTTCCTCTCCACCCTGTTCCCCAGACGCTGACCCTGTTCCATGGAGCCGTGGAAGTTCTGGCCGTTTGGGGTCAAACCACACAAAATGGAAAAAGCACCCCACTCAGCGTGCACGTCATATCGCATCTGACCTTCTGCCAAGGTTCCAGGGTAATCTGGCCACAGGAAACCCAACGCGAAGTCTACGGGAGTGGATGGCGAGCCAACCAGCTCTGGGATGCCAGAGTTCTGTGTGTGCACTGCCCACTTCTTCCCAGCAGGCTGTCCTGGCTCTTACTGACCCTTCTCTAAGCCCAGGACAGACCTCTTCCTTCAGGCCACTGTTCCAGGTGCCCCTGACTCATCCTCTTGGGTCAGGAGCATAGACTCAAACCTGGCCAGTTGAACCTGTTCTAACTCTCTGGGCAGTATGGCTGTAAGGCTGGAAATGCTAGCACCCGTTTGTTTGCCCCCAGAAAGAAACAAGGAGGCCACTCCGTGGTGCTGGTATTCCAGCCGCTCCTTGTGAATGAGCTGATCCAAACGCAGCCGCTTCTCCTCCAGCCACCCGGAACTGGGCTTGCGCCTGACTCGTAACCCCACCCAGCTCATCCTTCTCCTTTCCGCCACTGACCACTCATGCTTGCCCTACTTCCTCGCTTCGCACCTGCTAGTCCTACTGCTCGAGCTCATCTACCTGGTAGACTCCTGCTCCTCTGTCCTCCCTCCGAGACTAGGGCCTACTGAAGGCCTCTGACTCCCCCAGACACTTGTTTACTATTTCTTTTCCTATGTTCCCACTGCATCCAGTAGGTTTCTCTGGGCAACCTTTATTCACAAGGCTCTATTTGCCTAAAAGATAGTATCAGGATTTATTTCCTATGCCCCTTCTTTTTACGAAAATAGGGAATATTTGTTCCACTCTCCAAATACAACATGATGTATTAACAGCTAAGGTGAGTTTTCCGTCAATCCCTCTCCTCCCCATCCCCCCCCCGCCCGTCCTGACATTCTGGGAACTCTCCCCAGCCCCGAGGTATGTCCTCCCTATCCTTGATTGAAAAACTGCAGCAAAACATCCCTCATTGATTCAGTAAATATCCACGTGTCCCCCCGGCCCCGGCAGCTGGCACGCTGCTGAGCTCTGGACAGACCAATTATGTGGCTGCACAAGCTGAGAGGTCGCAGGGAGGGGTGCTGCCCAACTGCCTAACGAGCATCGCTTGGGAAGCTGGCATCAGAGGGAAAGAAGGGGGACTTCGCGATTTCTATAATCCTGAAGTGACAGTTTGCGAGCACCTTCGACTCTCTTCTTCTGGGCTTCTTAGCACTTTTCAAGTGAAACATTTCTTAGTGCTTCATTGATGTACCTGTTTCACTACAAGAAGAGGAGCCCCTGGGGGCAAGGATGGCTGTGACTCACTCCTAACGCTGCAGCTTCCTGCAGGGCCTGACACACAAGGGGCTGGGAGATGCCTGTGAAATGACTCCAGGAGCAGAGCAGCACAGGCCTGGAGAGGCATGGAGAGGCACGCGGGAGAGTGGCTTAAGCCCAGGGGAGAGGTTGTGGCCCTGGGCAGTTGCTGCCCCCACAGGTCTGGGCCTGACACTGCGCCCGGCACACGGAAGATAACTGAACAAACCACTGTTGGAGAAATGAGGACGTGGGGAGACTCGGCCAGCGGGGGAGGGAAATTCCAGAAAACATAGACAAGGAAAGATGAGAGCGGAGCGAAGCAGGGAGGAAAGCGGTTGGGGAGGAGAGGGCTTGGCATGGAGGGGTTTGAGGAGCTCTGGATGATCAGGGCCTGGGCTGGGTGCAGAAGGTGGGCTGCCCACTGCTGCTGGGGTGCCAGAAGCTAGGGGGAAGGAAGAGGAGGAGGGGGACACGAGCAGAAGTGTCCGAACTAAGCTGCCTCTGGTCTTTGTTCCTTAGCAGATATATCCTCGGTCATATACAGACTCAGCTGGAAGAAAGGAAGCCACCAGAATCTTCCTGAAGTTCCTAGGACTCTCAAATTTGGGCTTACTGGATGAGGAGCCAGCCCAGGTCAAGAAAGCAGCAGACTGTGGTAGAAAGGAGAGCGCAAGTGGGGGCGCTGAGATACGGGGCACAGCCAGACACCCAGCCCCCGCCCTCGGCGCCCTCCTCCCCTGCCATCCCAGGCCCACCGTGTGCACTGTCAGGCAAGTAGGACACCTGCTGTGGAACAGGGAGGAGGGGCCGTGAAGGACAGCTAAGCGCAACATCACAGGTCACATGGCTGCAGCCCTCAGGTGACTCACCTGGCCACTCCAGCCTGGCCGTGGTGAGACCTCACGAGTTCAAGGAAGTCCTCCTGGGCACAGTGCCTGGTGCAAAGGTGGCACCTGCTGCTCTTAGAGTGGCTGTGGCTGAAGCGAGCCAGACACTGAGGCAGGGGCCCGGCGGGGGCGGGGAGGCACATGAGGGGATAGTGAGCACGGAACCCAGGCCCTATGTTCCTCAGAATCTCTGTGCCTTCACTATGGCAGGAAGCAACTCAGAGTTCACAGAAGCCCCAAGTTGGGGAGGGGGACATCTGTTGCTATGGAAATGGACACCACTGGTGTTGTGAACTCTAACAAGGGAACTGCCTCCCAGGGGCTGGACAGCTCTCCCGCAGTTGGCATCTGCTGGCAGGGTGAGTGGAAGGGAAACAAAGCCACTACGGAACAGGTCGCTGTGGGGAGTGCCAGGCTGGGGGAAGCTGAACAGGCTGGAATGGTCACCTACTGGTGAACGCAGAGGGGCCGAGGCACAGGCGGGTGACTAGGAAGGTGTGGAGGGATGAACTGCAGAGATCATGTGTGCCAGAAGCCAAGGATGCCCCCTCGGCTCTCACGCTGCTCTCAAGCCACTGAATTCGTGGGAAATCTACTGTCCACTATCCCCCCCCCTTAAAAAAAAAGACCTGTGGAAGGCCTAACTAACTCCCTGGTACCTGTGGATGTGACTTTATTTGGAAATAGGGTCTTTGCAGATGTCGTCGAGTTACAATGAAGAAGTTCAGCTGCGCTCTTACGGGGAAGGACAAGCAACCAAGGAGCCGGACCCATCCGCAAGCCATGGAACAGACACCCAAGATGCCAGCACCCAGAAGCAGCAAGGAGGGGGCCCTTCCCAAACCTTCAGAGACAGCTCAGCCTTGCTAACGTCCCAGACTTGGGATGACGCACGCCTAGTATGTCTGGCCACTCAGCCTGGAGGGGTGTGCTATGGCAACCACTGACTGCTGACACCTGCACCCTAGGTCACAGACCTCCTTTCTGGCACAGCATCCTAGGGATGACCCAGGAGACGCACCACTTGGGGCACCTGTGTGCCCTGCTCGCAGAACTGCCTCCAGGTTTCTTCCCCTCAGAGGGGCAGATAAGGATGGCCTCCATGAGGTGTCGATCCTTCAGTAAGGTGCTTCAAGTGCTGAGCTCATCAGGAGGAGGACTGGAGCCTGGGATGTCTTCCCGGGAGTCCTCAGCCCCGCAGACGGGGGTGACAACTGCTCCTGAGCCTTTCCGGAACTGCTGGGAACCCCCTGGCGTGAGGATGGTGGTCAGAACTGTTTCTTCAAGCCCTTCACTCGAGGCAGTGTGGACCCTGATGGCTGGCTGCCCTTACCTGCGCTGTGAGCTGGATGGGTTGGGACAAGGTGAGCTGCGGGGTCCCAGGGGGCTGGCTGGCAGGCTGTGGCGGTGGCAAGTCGCCTCCCCCAGAGGAGGCTGGGGGCTGCGAGGTCGAGGAGGAGGCGGAGGAAGAGGAGGAGGAAGAGGTGGAGGAGGCGGCGGCTGCAGCGGCGGCGTTAGCGGCAGCGGCAGCATTGGACTGCTGCACGGCGGCGGCCAGGAGCTGGGCCTGGGCTTGCTGCAGGAGGAGCTGCTGCTGAGCTGGCATCAGGGCAGTGAGCTGTGGGGCAGACAGGCAACGGGGTGCAGAGCAGGGGGTTGGGGAAGCAGAGAAGACAGAGAGGAGTTAGTGCCTGAGCCAAGCAGGTTAAGGGATGAGTCTTCCGGAAGGCCGGAGGAAGGCAAGATGCAGGCATATGAGAGCATTGGCTATGGCCTTAGTGGTTCATCTTGGTCACCCACTAGTCCTGCAACAGATGGGAGGTGGCTGGTCAGTGCCTCTCTACCCCCATCTTTGCCCGAGTACTTACCCCAGCCAGCTGGCTGCCTGTCAACATGAGCTGGGCCTGGGGCAGATGAGGCTGAGCCGGTTGAGGGGGCGGGGGCGCTGCAGGGGCTGAATCGCCGCTGGGGTCTTCAGCCTTGATCTGGGGGGGAGAGAGGCAGGGTCCGGGACCCCAGAATGTTAAGTGGAGGCCAGACAGAATGCCCACCTGTGAACCAAAGAAAGGGCACGTGTGTGGCAATGGCAGCAGCTTCAAGCTGGCACAGGAAGCGGGGACTTGGGAAATGGAGATGAGACTGGTTCGTGTCCCCGCACCGAGTGGTCTGCGGCCTCTGACCCCTCCTCAGTGTCCTCTTCATTACATGACTCTCACCCAAACCCCCCTCAGGGCCACCACCTGTGGAGAGCACCTTTCCCCGCTGGGAGTGAGTTTCCCATTTGTGAAGTACAGAGTTAAAGTGCTGGGGGCTGGAAAGGGCAAACACGCAGTCTCGGTCTCACACTCCTGTCTGTAACAGCTGGAGTTTGCCTCTGATCTGCCTAACAGTGCAAACCTTTCTTAGAAGAAAGTATCTGCAATCTCTGCCCTGGAACCCAGGCCACTAACTGCAATGCTTACAGTGGCGCACAGTGGCATGAGCTGGGGCCACAGCAGAGCTGAGTGGGGGGAGGCTAGTGCAAGCCTGCCCGGTTCCCACTCTGTTCCTGCTGGCCA
Organism: Ochotona princeps; assembly: GCF_030435755.1. Lineage (NCBI taxonomy): Eukaryota > Metazoa > Chordata > Mammalia > Lagomorpha > Ochotonidae > Ochotona > Ochotona princeps. The sequence continues at coordinate 51,712,360 of NC_080847.1, read as the reverse complement.
CTCTTTTCCAAATCAAAAGCAAATACTGGCAGGTTGACGGAGCAGAGCACCAGGCCTGTCTGCGGCCGTGCATGGGCCGGGTGTGGCCGGGGGGCCATCAGGTGGCAGCCTTCCCTCGAGGCCAGCGAGCCCCTCCCTCCCTCCGTCACATCTCTCACAGAGAACAGGCCAGCGCAGGGTCATCCTCAACCAAAAGCCGGACCATAGCAGTTGTTGTCTGAAAGGACTGGCAGAAAACAGAACCTGGATGAATCTCTGGCCTGGGGTGGACATTTAGGGACAATCCTTTACCCCAACATCCTGGCACCACCGTTTTGTAAAAAAGAGGTCCAGAGGGAAGGCAGCTTGTTCAAGGTGTCACAGTGGCTTGACAGGGGACAAAGAGAAGCAAAGATAGAAGCTCAGCAGACTGAGAGGGCCCAGGGAAAGGCCCAGTAACTCTGGGTGGCACGTCCCAAAGTAAGGGACATGAATGTCAGCAACTTTCAGGGCTGTCGGACCCTGTGTGTAAGTCGGCGGGGGGCCCACCCTGGCAGAGGCACTGGAGCCGCCGGAGGCCCTGCCCTGGGCTACTCCCTGATGTGCTGCGGGGATCCAGGTGTGCCCCGCTGTGACAATGCAGTCACGCTGTGAGGAGCTATGCAGGTTGAAGGGTGCCGTGGTCTAATGTGAAGTTTCCACACTTCACCCTGAACTGCACAGGTGACAACACCGTTCCTCTTTCCGGTGCTTTCTCACTCTTTCTGGTTATCTTAAGAAAGTCTCCCTGTGGAGTCAGGATGTCTTTAAGCCTCCTCCCCGCCCCACAACCAGGACCGGCTCTACTCCCCTTTCAGCCAAAGGGGAGAAGGCTGCAGGCTTAGACCTATGGCACACAAGAGACTCAGGGCCGATCTTGATAATCCTCATATTTATTTCCATGGCAAGTGACTGGTTTTTCCATTCATGAAATTTCCATTTAAAAACCATGTGTTGAAGCTGTTGAGAAAGCAAGGCAGCGGCTCATGAGCTGATTGTTGCTGAAACTGAGTGACAGGCCCCTGGGGGGGTTTGTTTTCTTGGCACCCTTCTGCCTGTTTTTATATCTGCTTCACATTTTCCATAATAAAGTGGTTTTAGAAATTGAGCCAAATTAAAAAAAAATTATACAAATAACTGCACACATACAGCGGTCTGCGGATTTGTGTGTGATCCCTGGTGAGGATACTGAGGATACCGTGGGGGGGGGGGGGTCCTGCTGAGAGAGGCTGAGCGAATTGGGGTGGGAGATGGCCAGCGGGGCCCAGGCAGGGAGAAGCCTTCATCCCCCCCGGCCCCGCCAAGGAACCCTGGCAGCTGCTAGAGGAAGGGACTGCAGAGGTCCCACTCAGCCGAGGAAGGCTGGGTCGGGGTGGGCACTGCGTACTCTGCGATGCCAGCAAGGGGCAAGTCTGACGTCAGAGGGCTGGAGAGGCCTGCGCTCGGCCCAGAGGGCTGGGGCGCCTCAGTGGGTGGGAGGGACTTCGAAGGTCAGCCAGGCCGACCGTCCCTCCAGAGGAAGCAGAAACGGAGAAGCCCAGAGATGGGAAGTGATGTTCCCATGGTCACAGAGCAAGCCTGGGGCAGGCGGGCTGAGCAGCTCTATCCTCCTCGCACTCCCTCCCTCAGCCCACCCCTCTTGGTCAGGCTCAAAAGTCCTACTCAAGTTCCCTCTGCCTTCCTTTGGGGTCCTGACCTGCCTCTTGCCCTCCCCACCAGGCCAGAGGGCAGGGGGACCTGGACTCAAGAAAACCGCAGCAGCCCAGCTGGGGGAAGGCGGCTGCCACCTGGATCTGGAATCCACAGTCAGGTGTGTCAGCCTCCAGGCCAGCCTCTTCCTGCATCTCTCCATCCTCCCGGGGTCTGTCAGCCCACCCCCTGGCTGGCTGGAGTGTGTGTTGGGGGATCGCGGGTGGTGCTCTGTCAGGGAAGTCGGGATGGGGGTGGGGCCCTCAGCTTCCTGTTGTTCATCACCCTGGGGCTCTGGGGGGGATTTCCCTGGCCACCCCCACCCCCTAGGGAAGGGGAAGGAGTCTGGGTGAGTCACAGGCTTGGGGCGGGAACCAGGGGTAAAAGGGGTGGAGGAGCTTGGTCCTGTGTGGGCTCTAAGCCCATGGCAGGTGTGCAAAGACCCCCCCCAACCACACACACACACACACACACACACACTCACTGCCTTTCCCTGGATGATCCCACAGCTGCTTACCTTGGTGCTGGGGCCGGTTGGGGACACGGAGAATGGGGAGGTCTTACTCTGGGGGTTCTGCAAAGAGAAAGTTGGGGCAGGGTCAGGGACATAGGAAGATGTGACAAAGCGCCTTCTGACTCCACCCCTCCCGGCTGCCCACTCCTCGGCTCCTGACCTGGTGGTTAGTGTCTGGTCCATTTCTTTCAGTGTCTGTTAAAGAGAGGGAAAGGATGTGTTGTCATCCACCGCCGCCACCGCCACACCTGGCCTGGCTTCCGTGACCCCCGTGCCTCCCGCCTCCTCCCCACCCACCTGTGTGCTCTGACGGGGAGTCCAGACCCTGCTTCTCGGCCTCCAGGGACTTAGACATTCTTATTTCTGGGGATAGAGAAGGGATGGAAGTGGGGTGATGAAGGCAAAGCCAGGAGGGCCCCTAGGCCCTTCTTTCTTTGCCACCCCATGGCTTTCCCCAACAACCCCTTGCCCCGCACGACCTCCCACCAGCTGGAAAGCTCCTCTCTCTGAGAGCTAGGCCCTGCTCTCCCTCAGCAGCAGGACAAGGGGACGTCGTCAGGCCTGAGGGATCTCGCCTTAACCTTATGCCCCTCCCGAATCACACACTGTGGGCTCTGGGGCAAGTTAGAGGGTGGCCGAGGATGATGTTCCAAAGAGGCGAATGTGACCTTGGGCCTATTTCACGGGCGGCCGCCCAGGTTCCCCGTCCTGCCCCACCAGGTTTCGGGTGAGACATGTTTTCCACTCTTTGAGTGGGGCCTGGGGGTGTGATGTGGCTACAGTGTCCCCAAACAAGGGAGCTGTCAGATCTCCGCATGATTCAGCCACCCTCCAGGCCCCCTCCCTGGCCCACCACTTTCCGCATCCACACCTCACTCCCACCTGACCTTCCGTCATGCATGTAGGGCATAGGCCTGCCAACCCCTGCTAGGCTCCTCCAACCCCAGTTCCCTCTGGCTCTGCCCTGACAATGTTTTCCAATCGAATCCCAGACCCTACCCATAACTTCAGCCTTAAAACCAGGCTGCACCCTCAAATCCTCCTATAAATACAGCCCCGGACCCAGGATGTGAATGGAGGTGGCCAAGGAAGGGACAAGCAGCAAGCTGGGTAGGCACCAGGGACACAAAACAACGGGCACAGAGCCCCGTTCCCCTTAGCGCTCACCAAGGCCAGGCACAGTGCTAGCTCGCAGCGGGCAGTAGACATCTCCGCCCATTCCACTGGGGAAGAAGCCAATACTCCAAGAGGGGCTGCCGCCTCCTCACAGGCACAGTGACTGGGTCTCAGGTGTTTGTGACTCCGGGGTTCCTGCTTCTAACAGCCCCCCAGTCCTAACTTCCTCACCTCACCTCTAACGGTGCCCCGGTCCCCACCCTTCCTGACAACAACTCCAACCCTCCCTGGTGCTGGACCCCTAGCACAAATCTGGGCTTCAGCCCAGCCTGAGTCCCAGTTTGGGCCTAGATGCTGCAAGTCCTCTGCCGTGACCTTGCTCCCGACTGTCCTCAGCCCTTCCCTGCACGAGCTTGCCTCTGATCCCAAGTGCTCCTGTACATCTCACTCCCTTATGCCTGCCTGTCTCGGAAGCCCTCCAGCTCCAGGGGGCACCCTGTATCTAGGATGTTTAGGATGGGGAGGACTCAGCAACTGAAAGAACAGCAACAAAAAAAGCCCAAGAATTCCACAACCGAAGATGTGAATTAAGTTCGAAAGCCGGGGTCACCCACTGCTGGTGGGAGTGTACGTTGGTACCCGTGGAATTCTGAAAAGTCGAGCAGAGCTCCTTCTCTGTGACCCAGCATGTCCATTCCTGGGCACCAGCACCCAGGAGCGTGAGCGCAGAGTTCACCTTGGCAGCCTTGCCAGGGGCCATCAACAGGTGCATGGGCAAACGGAATGTCCCATGTCCATCAGTGAGACTCTCCCTCCACGATGGTGACTGAGATGTGCCCGGCCGTGTACCCGCAGCTGAGCCGCACACATGTGGGGCTGGAGTGAATGACACCAAACCAAAGGTGGTCCCAATGCCAACGACCCTAAAGTTCAGAGTTAGGCAGGCTAACAGCCAGGACTGAGGTACCTTCAGGGGCTGGAAAGCGGCAGGGGCAGAAAGGATCTGCTTGGGGGCTCCAAGGGTCTGTGTTCGTGTTATCGTTACTCCACGCTGCACGCTTCTACTGTGAGCACTTTGGCAGACCCATGTCACATTTTTGCACAAGGGGAAAAAAGTAAAAAGGTTCTTTTTTTTTTAAGGCCGGTACATAGTCCTTTTGAGGCACAGGCTGGAGATAGTGGCGGCGGGGAAGGGTGCCCAGGGCTCCTGAAGACACATGCCCATGGTACAGAGGGGGATACACTGGATGGCTCATGTCTGTGAGAACAGAAACTTGCCTGCTCCTCACCTCACCTCAGCTAGTCCTGAGCCTCATTCCAGGCAGCGATTGCATCTGACCAGGTCCTCAGTCCTGCCCTCCCAGCATCCCTCAACAGTAGATCCAACTTCCTCCTAGGCCCCTCCAGCAGTGTTCAACCTGCCCTGGACACTCTCTCCTCAACACACCCCTCTGGCTCAAAACCTGGCTCCCTCAGCCTGGCCAAGGGCAGGCTCAAGCATCCTCCCTGTCCCTGGGGGTGGAGTTTCTGCTTGATGGGGAGTCTGGAGTTTGCTGACTCTCCATTCCCCTCTGAGCTAGCAGATCCCTCCGTGGTCCACACAGCAGGGCAACCTCTGATCTCACCTCCTCCCAACAAAGTCCCCCCTCATCCTAGGCCCTCTTTACAGGCCCTGTGTCCCTGAAAGCTATACGCTGAGGTCCTAATGGCTGGCACCTCACTATGTTTTTAGGGGTTAGGGCTGGGCTCGTTAAAGAGGTGATGATGGTCAAATGAGGTCACAAGGGTAGGCCTCGACTAGAGGTAGCCAGGAGATGAACAACCATGAGAGGCTCAGGGAGAGGATGGTGTCCATGGCTCAGGCAGAGGGACCTCAAAAAACTTGAGACTGCTCACACCTTATGTCCGACTCCAGCTTTCAGAATCAGGGAAAACAAATTTCTGTCACCTCGGCCGCCAGCTGCTGGCGCTTCTTGAAGGGTGCTCAGCAAAGCAGTGCTGCCTCCCGCAGCCCCTGACTGTGACTGGCCCAGAGACCGGCCCGCTCTGACTCACAGCTGCGTCCCAGCCGCCTGGAGGAGCGGGCTGAGTGTCCCTCCCTGCGCCACCCTGTCCTCCCCCTGCCACTGACCCAAAGTCTCTGGAGGCCTTGATGAGGGACAGGCCCCTGTGCCTGGGACGCTGTTCCCCACCCTGACCACCGGGGAGCCTCTGACTTCTTTGGGACCTGGCTCTGTCTGTCCTCTGCAAAACCACCACTCTGTCCACCATGTGGACTCCTCCAGGGCAGCTCCAACCTTGGGGTCCCGCCCTGAGCAACAGAGGTCCTGTGGATCAGCGACTGACAGCAGCACCAGGCCCTCGCCTCCCTTCTCCCAGGCCTCACCTTGGCTCTTCTCCTTGGAGCAGGGGCTGGGGGGTCCTTTTCCTGTCTACTGGCAAGCTCCTGCGCCTCTGCCAGATCTGGCTCATCGGTCACCACCTCCGTGAAGCCCTCCCTGACTTCCTGAGTGGTCAGCGTCCCTCTCCTCCGGGCTCTCCTGGCCGCTGCATGCCCTCCATTGCTCCCTGACTGCCCTGGGCAGGGGTTCCTCCCCGCTCTGACTGGGTTCCGTCATCACACAGGTCTGTGTCTCTGGATTGATAAACACCTGAAAGAAACTTCTGGCTGAACAGAACCCAATCCTGCCCATCTCCGCCATCACCTGATACCTGCACACTCAGGTCCCACCCTAGGCAGTTTCCTCTGTGGGGACAACAGGGGGACAGAGAAGTAGTTTGAACGGATGAGTGTTTAACCCAGTGGTTAAGACACCTGCATTCCACATTCAGAGCGCCTGAGCCTGGTTCTCAGCTTCTATCCTGGCTCCAGCTTCCTGCTAACAGCACCCTGGAGTGCGCGGCTCCTGCCACCTGCATGGGAGCCTTGAGTTGACTTCCTGGCTCCTGGCTCCTTTGCAGAATTAAGCGAGTGATCTCACAGATAGGAGATCTCTCTAATAAACAAAGAATTAGAAAAAAAATAATAATTTGAGGAAAAATTTCCACAATTCTGTTTCCCTGACTCCTCCTTAAATTCTTCAACAGAAGCTCAGCCTACTGTGCATAGCTCTGGTCCCAAATTCTTGCTCCCACAGAGCCCCAACACTGCCCGCCCGGCACCTGGCTGGACCACGGTTGGCAGGTGAAGGACTGCCCTTGCCCAGGTTCTGTCCTCCCCCATCAGGGCCCAAGGCAAGGAAATGGCCAAGCCACTCCCGACAAGGAGGAACACCGCGGACCAAAAGCTCAAGGATGCTATTATCCCTGGGACCAGGTAGACTTGGGGGTTCCGTGAGAAGCTGCGCTCGGCTCCCACCCAGGCTGACGTGCCTGCCACCTCGAATGCTGTGGAACAGCTGTAGTGCTAGTCTCACCCCCCACACTCAGATGCCCATGGCCCTTGGATGCAGCCTGGGCACCTGCATGAGAATTCAAGGGGCCCAGTGCCCTGACACCTCCAGAAGGCCCTCTACTGGAGGCCTCGCCCACACAGGAAAGTGGCCAGTTCTCCACTGTCACATGTGCTGCAAGGCAGCAGCGAAGCCATCACACTCCCATGCTGGGCCCCTGAGAACCCCGCTGTCTCTCAAATCCCACCATCCTGAGCTCACACTGGCTTGCCTGACAGCCCCTCGCGCCACCCTCGGAGCTGCTGGGTCTCCACCCCCCACCCCTCCCTGCCCGGACTTTCACTTCTCCTCTGCATTTCCCCCAGCCAGTTTTAGCAGACTTAGGCCAGCTTCTCGTTAGCACTTACCGAAAACGGGGCTAAATATAGAGGGCCAAAGGACTGCCCCTCACCCCTCCTGGCCCCACTTGGCCTGTCCCCTGGGTCCCCTGCCTCCACAATCCGCCTCCATCAAGGTTACAGCCTGGGAGCCCCTGTGGGCAGGCCTGGTGCTGCCGGGAACCTCTGCGGGCCCAGCTGGCCCAGCCCCCCACCGGCCTCCCCAGGAGCGGCACCTCACACCCACCCAACCCCGCAGCTGTTCGTGGCTGGTCCCAAGGGAGTAAGCACTTCTGACTGTCAGGAGGGAGGGATGGAGAGCCGGGTCGCAGACACAACACAGAGGCAGCCCCACAGCTGTGCTGCCAAGAGGCTAGAGCTGCCATGCCATACACACAGCACTGCCACAGCCACCGCCAGTGGCAGGGCCTGGGACAGCACACATGGGACACAGGGGAGGGCAGATCCCAGGGAGGAATGTGTATAGGTTTGCAGGTAAGGACACATGCTCAGACATGACACCATGGGCAGCCATGCAAAACATACACCCAGACACAGGCACACACAAGCGTCTACACACACTCATGGTTAGTCACGCACAGCCAGACACACAGAGGTGCACAAACTCACACATACAGAGACACGCATGCACACGCACACAGACATGCATACAATCACCTCATCCTGGGGGATGGCCTAGGGGGCAAGACAGGCAAGCCCAATCCACAGGCAAGAGACCTGCCCAAAGCCATACAAAGTATTAACTCCTGCCCAGCAGCGAAAGCCTAGGCCAGTCCTCCCAGGCTGGGCTGTCTGAGAGAAAACCCAAGCGGAGGATCTAACACTTGTTCCCGACTGGGAATGACAGAGCAGATGTCGCCCAGGTCCCTAGATCTACCCTGTACGGGCGCACGTGTGCGTACACACATGCACACACACATTCGTGTAGTTGTATACACAGTCACCTCAATAAATACACACAGACCATTCTGCCAAGGTGTTTCTTCCAGCCCAGCCCCTTCTCACCTCCTGCGCCTGCTCACCTCCACTCACCCGCCACACTGCAGCCCAGAAAGTCTTCCCTGACACCAGTTGAACTGGATACATGTTCCCAACTCCCATGAACCCTGTGCCTCTCCTAGCCCTACCCTGACCAGTCCGGACAGTCACTGGTGACAAGTCCATCTTTGCCATCTTTGCCACTGAACCAGAAGCTCTGGCAGGCCAGCCCCAAGCTGCCTCTTGTCACCCAGCTCAGAACCGTTCAACAGGTCCATGTTGACAAAGGACTGCGGAGAATCCCGCAGGACGGCACACTCCACACAGGGGAATCACACCCACAGGGACTGGAGGCTGCCACACAGGCACACACCCAGAGCCACGGGGGCCTCCTGAGATCCAGGGTGCTTGGCACGTCCCGGGCAGGGGGCTAGCCATGGCGCGCACACCAGCCCACCTCATACTCCTCTCAGCACTGCTCAGTGAGTCCTGAAAGTGCCACAAACACGCCTCACCCCGCACGGTGCCTGGCGCACAGGGTCAGACACTGAGCGCTGGCGGAGGAGGCATTTCACAAGCCCCGGACAACACACAGCATGTCAGGGTGCACTACGTGCTGTGCAGAAAAGACCAAGCAGGGTGAGGAGACCAGGAGTGACACAGATTAGTGCCGGCTTAGACGGGGGTGCGGGGAACAGGGAAGCCCTACCTGAGGAGGTGACATCAGAGGCAAATGAACAAGGTGATCGTTGCCACGGCTGTCCCCACAGCACCCACGGCTGTCCCCACAGCACCCACGGCTGTCCCCACAGCACGCACAGCAGCCCCTGGTCCAACTCACACACAGTCTCAGTGTGCACCCCCATCCACAGACACAGCACACCCTCAGAGAGCATGACAACCCCCACCCACCCACCCAAGGACCTCTCACGCTGCTCACCCCCCATTGGTTCTGCATCCCTCCCCCGCCCCCAGAATCAAGAACACAGCAACACGGACTGGAGTGGGGGGTGGAGAGGCTGGGGGCTGCAGGTGCGTGATGTGGAAGGGGAAGGCAGAGGGGAGCCAGGGAGGAGACCCAGCATGGGAAGGGGCGGAGTGGCTGCAGCACGGAGGACAGGGACAGGGCGGCCAGCAGAAGCAGCCCAAGAAAGGCAAGTCCAAAGGGGCGCCCTGTGCTCCCCAGTGGGGACAAGTCACCAGCCCCCCCTTACCTGGAGCCCCCATGCTGGAGTGAACCATGCTGTCCGCCCCGCCAGGGCTGGGGGAACAACTGTGTCATCTCCCCGCCCTCTCTGGGGGCTGAGCCCTCCCTGCCGGAAGTCACCCAAGGAGGAAACCACAGGGCTGGTCCGCCTCCTTCGGAAGGGAAAATATCCTGGCCTGCTGACCTACCCCAGCAGCCCACTGACCCCAAATCAGGTGTGTATGCGCGCGCATTTAGGGGGACGGGGTGTAGGGCAGCAGAAGGCAAAGCAGGAGGGATCGGCTGCCACAGCAGGAGGTACTTGCAACAGCTGCCTAGTCCTCCTGCCTCCTTTGTGGGGTTAACACATCTGGATGAGGGTGTGTGTGACAAACACTAAGTGACTGGACCCGGTGTCCCATTGCCTGGTTTTGCACTTCACACTTGCAGGTGTCACCTGGAAAGGCAGACACTGCTGCTTGCTCAATCTTACAGACATCAAAACGGGATCACAGACACTGAGAGTGAGGTGGTGGTTCCCAAGGTCCCCTAGAAGAACCAAGAAAACATGGCAGTGTGAGTAAGCCAGAGCCGTGGGCAAGTATTAACCCCCACACCAGTCCGCAGGTAAGATTCCGGGCAACCCCTAGGAGGAAGCAGTGCCCTTGGGTTGGGTACTTGTCCCGGGAGCTGGTGGTGGTGGTGGGGAGCACCCGCGCGCCCCAAGACCGACCGGCTGGCCGGCCCTGTGCGCTTCCCCGAGGGTCCGCCAGAGGGCGGCGGCGCACAGCCGATGGGCCGGAGGGCGGGGCCGGCCGCGAGCAGGGCGCCCCTCCCTCGGTTCGCGCCCCGCCCCCGCACGCACACCTGCGAGGGTCACACACAAAGGCGCACGGCGGCGGCGGCGGCGCAGACAAAGGCGCGGCCCAGCCCGCTGCCCCTCTTCCTCCTCCCGGCGACGCCTGGGGTTCGAGGCTGTGCAGCGGCCTGGTGCCTCCCATCTACCCCAACGCCCTTAGGATATGCTGCTGCGCCCTCTCCTTGGGTGGGGGTGTCTCCCCAAGCCCAATGCAGCGAGCAAGTGGATACCTAGACACACCCCGTACACACCCATACACTCAAGTATTTCCACACACGGATCCGAGCACTACACACCCTACACACACACACACACGAAGACGTGCGCTGAGATGTCCAACCTCAACACCAGCTCCTATTGACAGCGGCCAGCTCTGCACACACACCTCTCCCTGCTAGTTCACACCCATACACTCCCGTGTGGACACAAGGACACAGCCACACGTATGTGTCCAGGCATGCCGTCCCCTCTCCCGAGCCCAGTACACCAACTCCCACACGGGAAAGGTACTCCAGATAGGCAAGCACTCAGAGGGGACAGTTTCCAGGCATCCACACCCCATCTTGGGAAGCCCGGTCACTAAGAAGCCCCGTGGGCTGCACAGCAACCAGCCACAGGACAGCAGTTGGGGGTTGGGGGACAGTGGGGTGCAGGAACCTTATCTTGAAGCTGTATCTGCCAGTAAGCGCTCTGCCTTGATTCATGTTTTGGGGGTTGGGGTGGGGGGCTTGGAAATGGGTGTCATTTGGCACCTTGAGAATCCAGAGTGCTCCACCCTGGAATACAGCTGTGTATCAGCATCGTGTGCTCAGACACGACCCCCGTGCCAGCTCCTTCAGGTGAGCAAGGACTGGAGGACTGCCTACTTCAGTGTTGCCTTCCCAAGTCTGCAGCTGAGTTTGGGAGCTGGGGAGGCACTGCCACCCTCCAGAAGCATGGAATCCCCTCATCCCTGTCTCCTCCCACACGAGCCCCATGCAAGGCAGAGCGGAGTCCCCGGGCCTGGGGGAGACAGAAGGGTGGAGTTTGGAGCGGAGGGGGCAGGTAGGGCCTGGCAGCGAGAAACATGAGGGAGATGGTGATCTTCCTACCACAGGCCTCCAGCCATCCTGAGCCAGACAGGTAGAGCAGGGACTGAGGGGCGGGGGACACTCAGGTGCAGGGAGCCTGGGAGGGAGGTGGCACAGGGGAGGCCAGACCCGGCTCGGGGCTGATCGGTAATTAAAGGAGACGTAGGGGGCTCCCCAGGGCCAGCGGGGCTGGTAACTGACACGCGGGCCCCATTGCTCCGCTCATATTTCTCGCTGGATCGATACGTTTGACTCCCGACAAGACAATAATCGCTTGTACGCGGCCGGCGAGTCGATCAAATACATTATTAGAGCGAGGTCCCCCGGGGGCCCAGCGGGGAGCTTGAGGGGGGGAGTAGCTGGCCCACCGGGGACAGCAGAGTCCGATTCCTTACCCCTCAGGGCCCCCCAGCCCTGGCCTCTTCCTCTTGGCCGCCCCTGGAGACCTGCACGATGGCTCGGTTCCCTGGCCTCTGTCTGTGGTGATCTCTGCCTTCACCTCCTCTTCCCGGGGACCCCGAGTCTTCTGCCCGTGGGAGCTGCCCTCGCCTATAGGGCTGCAGCATGGGGGAGCTCAGGAAGGCCCGTCTGGCCCTCAGTGTGGCCGGTGACGTGTCACACCATAGCGCCCCAGAAGGATCCAGTCTCCCTTCTGTGTCCAAGCTCACTGCCCCTTCAGCCGGGGCGGGGGGCTGGGGAAAGCTGCCCCAGGGAGTCCCACAGGCAGGAGAGCAGGATGGTGTGTGTGGGGAGTAGACACAGGGGCATGTGGCGGGTCCTACTGCAGTACCTTGTGGCCTCTGATGGGCTCGTACATCTCAAACCATGCCTGGCCTCAGCCCTGGTCATTGTGTGTCCACTTCTTACCCACTTTCCTGGCTTCTGGGCTCAAATCTGTTTCCTGTTCACACCTAACTCAGCTCCTGCTTCCTGGAAGCCACAGTCTGTGCTTAGCTGCACAGAGGACCCAAGAACTTAAAATATGTCTGTTCCTCCACTTCCTCTTCCATCATCATCACCAAATCTACATCACTATCACTGTTTATTTTCTACATTTTTAAAGATCTATTTATGCATCTCAGGGCTGGTGCGGTGGCATAGCTGCAAGCACAAGAAGTGCAAATGGGCACGGGTTCATGTCCTGGGCTGTTCCACTTCTGATCCAGCTCCCTGCTTAGAGCCTGGGAAAGCACCGGATGATGGCTCAAGGCCTCAGGCCCTTGCACCCACATGGGTAGGTCCTGGCTGCAAGCTCAGCTCTGGCCATTGCAGCTGTTTGGGGGAGAGAACAGCGGATAGAAGACCTTCTCTCGCTTTCTTTCTTCCTCTGCAAAAATCTGCCTCTCCAATAAATGCCTTTCAAAGTCAGAGAGTAGCAGGGACAGACGAGAAAGCCACGAGAGGGTTCATCCATCCATCAGTTTTTCCCCTACATGGCTGCCAGTAGCTACGTCTGGGCCGGACTCCACCTCAGTCTCCCGTGTGAATGGCAGGTGCCCAAGTACTCGCATCATCAACCGTTGCCTTTCCAGGCATGTGAGCAGGACGCTGGATCACCAGTGGAGCAGGCACTCTAATCTGGGATGACAGAGTTGCAGGTAGCAGCTTAGCCCACTGCACCACAGTGGTGGTGGATGGCCAGAGTATTTTAATTTTTTTTTGTGTTCTCTGTGTGACAGGAAGTGACATCTGTCACGATCCCCCTTCTTGACTGATGCATTGGGACTCAGAAAGATGAAGTCACCTGCTCCATATCACACAGCCAGTGGGTGGTAGGGACCAGATCCAGAGCCAGGCCTGTCGTCGCACGGCACGCTTCTTCTCCGTAGACCACTTCAGAGCTTTGCCATTCGTTGGACAAGCAGGAACAGCCAGTCCCTGCCTACACCGGGACCCCAGAATGCCTCAGAGCCCCCAGCCCAAGCTCCACTGCTTTGGCAGCTCCTGGTGCAGGTGGGCTAACCCCTCTGATTTCTCTCAAGTGCTGCTTACATGGTCTCACGATGCCAAGTTCTGTGCTAAGAACTGAAGGCCCAGAAATGAGCCGGGCCTGAACCTGCCCTCCAGAAGGGAGAACAGTGACAGAAGGACAAGAAGGCCCTGGTCGATATCAGGCCTTCGGTGTGGCAAGTAAAGCAACGGCCTGAGGTGCTGTCATACCAAACGGGCACCGGTTTTGAGTCACAGATGCTCCACTTTGAACCCAGCTCCCTGTGAGCGCAGCCAGGAAAGCACATGAGGACGGCCCATGTGCTTGGGCCCTGGCACCTCCATGGGATTCCTGGTAAGGGCTCCTTGCTCTTGGCTTCAGGCTCGCCCAGCCATTTGGTGAGTAATCCAGTGGATGGAAGATCACTCTCTCTTTGACTCTCGCTCTCTGTAACTCTGCCTTACAAATAAAATAAAAATTTAAAATACTCTGGCCATCCACCACTCTTCAATATCCAGTCCATGTCATTATCTGCCAGAGTATTGATAAGCTCAGACAACATGGCAGTTAAAAGCTAGCTTAAAAAAAAAAAAAAAAAAAAAAAAAAGCAAAAAAGCTAGGGGTGGGGCCAGTGCAGTAGTCTAGTGGTTAAAGTCATTACTTTGCACATCTGGGATCCCATATGGGCGATGGTTCATGTCCCAGCTCCACTTCCCATCCAGCTCCCTGCCTGTGGCCTGGGAAAGCAGTCGAGGACGGCCCAAAGCCTTGGGACCCTGCACCCGTGTGGGAGACCTGGAAGAAACCCCTGGCTCCTGACTTCGGATTGGCTCAGCCGTGGCCATTGTGGCCACGTGGGGAGTGAACTATTAGATGAAAGATCTTTCTCTCCTCTCTGTCTTTTCTTCTGTCTGTGAATCTGATTTCCCAATAAATAAATAAATACATAAATCTAAAAAAAAAAAAAAGCTAGAGGGCAGCATTATGGTGCAGTGGGTTAAGCTACAGCCTACAATGCAAGCATCCCATGATCAGAGTGTGCATTTGAGTCCTGGTCTTCTTCCAATCCAACTCCTTGCTAATTAATGTACCTGGGAAAACAACAGAGATGGCTCAAGTGCTTGGGAACCTGCCATGCAAATGACAGACCTGGATGGAAAGGCACATTTACAGACAGAAAGAGAGACAAAAAGACCTTCTGTCCGCTGGTTCACTCCCCAAGTGGCAGCAACAGCTGAAACCAGGAGCCAGGAGCTTCTTCTGGATCTCCCATGCAGGTACAGGATCCAAAGGCCTTCGACCATCCTCAACTGCTTTCCTAGACCACAAGCAGGGAGCTGGATGGGAAGTGGGACAATCGGTACCCACATGGGATCCTGGCACATGCAAGGCGATGCTTTAGCCACTAAGCCGTTGCGCCAGACCCAAAATAAATAAATCTTTAAAAACAACAGGATGCTATAAAAGAAAGTTTCAAGCAGGGAAATGACATGGCTTGTGAACACTTGCATGGCTGGCTGTGGTTGCCATGGGGGGGGGTCCCACTGGAGGGTCAGAGGTGAGGGAATAGCTGTGAGGACCCTGATGCAGTGTTCACGTGTGAGATGAGTGGCAGGATCAGGGCAACAGCTATCAGGAAGGACACACGTGGGTGGAGCAAGATGCGGTGACAAGCTGAGTGTAGGGCATAGAGGAGACAGGGCGTGGGGGGGGTCAGAATCAGTCCCTGGCACACTGAAGTATCTTTCCTGGCACAAGAAGATGGCATGGCCGTAGCTGCTTTAAACTACTGTGCCACAGCACTGACCTCAAAAATAAATTTAAAAAAAATTTAACACTTATTTATTTTTTGGGAAAAGCAGATTTACAGAGAGGAAACACAGAAATATCTTCCATTTGCTGGTTCTTCCCAAAATGACCACAATTCAAAGCCTCTTCCAGGTCTCCCATGTGGGTGCAGGCTCCCAAGGCTTTGGGCCGTCCTTCACTGCACTCCCAGGCCACAAGCAGGGAGCTGGATCAAAAGTGGAGTCACTGGGATACAAACTAGTGCCCATATGGGATACTGGTGCTTGCAGGTGGAAGACTACTCAGTTGAGCCATTGTGCTAGCCCCCCTAAAAATTTCTTGTAAAAGTTCACATTGAAACCAACACTCGTAATTATACCCTCTCCCGACACCACCATGAGCACCACCAGTGTTCCAAATCCATCATCATTTCCAGTTCACCCCTAGTAAGCAGAGAAGCACTTAAAGGCAGAAGACCAATCAGATTTCCGTTCTGAGACTGGCCATCTGATCACCCAAGGTCAGTTTCCTGTGTTCTCGGCGACTCGGTTTTCCCACCTATGAGGAGCAGGTGGGGCTCGCGAACACACTGAAGACTTCTCCCCTAACACTCCATGCCTTCAGAGCACAGGTAGGATGGGCAGGTGAGTCAGCTTGCTGTAAGTCAAACAGAAGGTGTGTGGGTTTGCCTGACGGACAACCTGGCTGCATATAACCGGGATTCCACAGACTCCTTGCCACTGTGTAAAGAGGCAGGGACTGTTAATATCCCGTTTTAAAGACAAGGAAACTGAGGCCCACAGTCACACGGCTAGGACTTGGAGACTGTGCTTAAACTGCTGTGCTGAGCTCGGTGCACCTTGCCTTGGCCTGCACATGTCTCTCCCACACTGTAGTTCCTCCAATAAAAGGTTACGGGTATCCCTCACCACATATTCAGGATGGTCTCCAAATAAGCATGATGACAGGCGCCTGGGCTGGGCCTTCCTCATGAGGCTGAGCTCCCCAGTCAGCCCCTGTCATACCTGGGCTTTTCCCAACCACACAATAGCCCCAGTTCCACCTGAGTACTCCTCAGCCCTCACGCCACACCCCTGACTGCAGGCGCAGTAGGCCACTCGGTCTTTGCAGTGCTGGGTTAAAGGGAGCTGTCCAAAGGCTGAAATGTCAGGCCCCTTCTGGGCCTGGCGCCGTCCGAGGACCTCCCGAATGCCTTGTTAGGACCTGCAGGGTCTGTAGGATCTCCCTTTCCCATACAAGCACCATACTCCAGTGCCCTTACCTGGGACCTTTGACCTAGATGATTCCCCGAGTGCCGCGCCACCCCCCCCCAGACACACACACATCTCTTCATTCTTCTCCTTGAGACTCAGCACAAAGGCAACCCTTTCAAACAGACCCTGCCTTGTAGTCACCCTCCACCCTGGTATCTGGCCCAGCTCTCTGTCTAGCGCTCTCTCAGTCAGCATGTACTCGCTCTGTTAAGTGTATCTTCCTCTCAAATGGAAGGTTCTTTTCTGTCCAGTTCCCTGTGGTAGCAGTTCCCCGCACACTAACAGTGCCAGGCACAGGTACTCGCTGAAGGGGAGGAATCTCCAGGCTCCCACACCCAAGCAGACAGAGCCTCCCTATCAAAGCCTAAAGTCTCTTTGTCACCTACACCTTAACCCCCTTCATCTCTTCAACATCGTGGGTTCCCCTACACAGCCCACCCCTCCTGCATGCTGTCTGCCACACACATCTCACCCACCGGCCTCTGCCCACATGTCCCCTTGCTGGACGCCTGACTGACGGCACGACCCCAGCCTTCCCGCAGCACCAGGCCGCATCCTGGGCTCCATTGCTAACGTGCTGCACTCAATTACTTCCGATGGAGGCCGCCCCCAGTCTGTGAGCTCCTTGAAGACACGGCTGGGATTGACTCGTTCTTGTGGAGATGCTGGATATGCAGCTGCCCAGAACTCCAGGAGCACCTGCTGACTGAGCTCACCTGCCTCTGAGACTGTAATGGTCTATGCAGGTACATAAAGTGCCCAATAGAGGGTTTGAAAAATGGTTCCTCCACTCATTGTCTACATTGACCTAGGCAAGTGACTTCCCTTCAAGATTTATTTACTTATTTGAAAGGCAGGATTAGAGAAAGAGAGAGAGAAGGGAAAGAAGGATACAGGGAGAGATTTTCCATCTGCTGGTTCACTTGCCAAATGACCAGAATGGCTGGGGCTAGACCAGGCTGAAGCCAGGAGCCAAGAGCATCTTCTAGTTCTGCCGTATGGGTTCAGCACCTTGAGGAACTTGGACCATTGTCCACTGCTTCCCCAGGTGTGTGAACAGGCAGCCAGATCAGAAGCTGAGCAGTCAGGACTCGAACCAATACCTATGCAGGATGCCAGCATCACAGGTGGTGGCTTAACCCACAGTGCCAGTAGTCCCGAATGTGGTTTAATGAGCCTTGATTGAGTAAACATATGTGATCAGCACTTTGGTGGCCCCCACTCTCTGTGTCCCTTCCGGAATATACCCCCACCCCTTGCTGGAGGTAACCTCAAGCTTCACTTTGAGGACAATAATTTCTTTGCTTTTGTGCCTGTGTGTCATTTAATATATTATAGATTTAATTATTTTAAGTTGGAAAGTCAGATATATAGAGAGGAGGACAGACAGAGAGGAAGATCTTCCATCTGCTGATTTACTCCCCAAATGGTTGCAACAGCCAGAGCTGAGCCGATCCAAAGTCAGGAGCCAGGAGCTTCCTCCAGGTCTCCCACACGGGTGCAGGGTCCCAAGGCTTTGGGCTGTCCTCGACTGCTTCCCCAGGCCACAAGCAGGGAGCTGGATAGGGAGTGGAGCCGCCAGGCTATGAACTGGCACCCACATGGGATCCCGGTGCATGCAAAGCAAGGACTTTAGTCACTAGGCCATCATACTAGGCCCTAGATGAATTCTTTTAGGATTTATTTGAAAGGAAGAGTTACAGAGATGGGAGGAGAGAGATCTTCCATCTCTTGGTTCATTCTCCACATGGCCACAACAGCCAAGCAGAAGCCCAGGGAGTCAGGAGCTTCCTCTGGGTCTCACATGGATACAAGGCCCTAAGCAGTTGGGCCATCTTCTGCTGCTTTTCTGAACTATCATCAGGGAGCTGCATCAGAAGTGCAGCAGCTGAGGGACTTGAACTGGCACCCCTAAGGGACAGCAACATTGCGGCCAGCAACTTTACCTGCTATCTCACAATGCAGGGCCCGCAACATACACTCTTCATTTAGTTGGCCTCTTTCCTATTGGAGGCCTCTAGATATTTTTTTTTCTCAATCTCAAACATGGATATAGTGGGTGCCTTTGTTCTTGATGACTGCTGGGAAACATTTAAGATGAACAGAGTTCCTGTCAGGCCATGTTAGTGTTCCCATTTCACAAATGACAAGCTTGAGGCTCAGAAAGGAAAGTCACTGGGGCTAGCACTGTGGCATAGCATGTTGAACCACTACATTGAGTGCTGGCATCCCATATGGGCACTGGTTTGAGTCCCGGCTGCTCCACTTCCCATCCAGCTCTCTGCTTGTGGCCTGGGTAAGCAGTCAAGGATGGTCCAAAGCCTTGGGACCCTGCATCCGTGTGGGAGACCCAGAAGAGCTCCTGGCTTCAGATCGGCTCAGCACCGGCCGTTGCGCTCACTTGGGGAGTGAATCATCGGGCGGAAGATCTTCCTCTCTGTCTCTCCCTCCTCTCTGTATATCTGCCTTTCCAATAAAAATGAATAAAATCTTTAAAATAAATAAATAAAATCATCTTAAAATATAGATGAATAAATAAATAAAATGAACTTTTGGGGCAAGTGTTTGGCGTGATGGTTAAGTATACTACTTGAAGCATCTCTGTAATGCTTTCAAAATATATAACTAAATATTTAAAAACAGAATAAAATCCAAAACACACAGATGAATAAAGAAGTAAATGTGCATTTGGGATAATGGACATAGTGACTAAGACATCACTTGAGAGGCCACCACTGTGGCACAGCAGGTAAAGCACCCCATGGGTGCCAGTCCCAGCCGCTCCACTTCTGATCCAGCTCCCTGCTAATTGACCCCTTTGTTCCTGGCTTCAGTCTGGCCCAGACCTGGGCACTGCAGTCATCTGAGGAGTGATCCAGTAGATGCATGATCTCTCTCTCATATGTGTGTGTAAACAAAAACTCTTTCAAATAAATAAGGGAAAAAAATTTTAAAGACAGTGCTTGGGGGCCTGGCACAGTAGCCTAGTGGCTTAAGTCCTCACTTTGCATGTGCCAGCATCCCATATGGGCACCAGTTCATAAGCTGGCTGCTCTACTTCCCTTCTGGCTCCCTGCTTGTGGCCTGGGAAGGCAGTCGAGGACGGCCTTGGGACCTTGCACCCGCGTGGGAGACCCAGAAGAAGCTCCTGGCTCCTGGCTTTGGACTGGCTCAGCTCTGGCTGTTGCAGCCACTTGGAGAGTGAACTAGCAGATGGAAGACCTTTGTCTCTCCTTCTGTCTGTAAATCAGACTTTCCAATAAAAAAAATAAATCTTTTTAAAAAAGACACTGCTTGGGGCACCTTCATCCAAATTGGAGTGCTTGGGTTTGATACCTAAGCCTGGCTCCCAATGGCAGCTTTCCGCTAATGGGCACCTTAGAAGGGTGCAGGTGATGGCTGGAGTGGCTGGACTTCCTACCCCAACCCCAGATGGGAGACCTGCATGAGCTCCTGCCTGCTTCCTTTGGACCTGCCCCATCCCTGTCAGTGTACAGTGATACTGGCGGAGTATCACTGGGAAGATCTGTATGTCTCTGTTCCTCTCATGTAAAGTACACAGTTCCTATAAAATCTGAATGGAATTGCATGCGTGTGTGGCTTTATGACACGCCACCCCTTGGGCAGAGGGGCCAATCATACTCAACGCAGTCCACCTGTCTCCCCGGCCACCAGCTCACAGACAGCAGGATATTTCACAGAAAATCCCTCCTCAGTAGGGTGCGCCCCGTCCAGTGCCGCGTGCGGCTGGGCTGCTGTCCAGGGTACTAACAGCGCCGGCAGCCCCGTTCTAAAGGGCTGCCTCCCCTTGACCCTGCCTTGTGGTCCAGCTCCACCCACCTCAGCTGCTGTCCTCCTGCTGGCTCCCAGCCCCACTCCACTTCCTCCTCCTCACCAGCTACCCGCCTTTCTATCCCTGCAACCTTAGTTCGCCCTGGCCTCAGGACCTTTCTGGTTGTCCTTCCCCCTGCCCGGTGCTACTGGGCCCGGTCCCTCAGTCACTGCAGAATTCCTCTCAAACGTCTACTCCACAGAGGGTTCTTTTTGATCATCCTGTTGCCCTTCTCATCACACCAGCCCTTACCAGGATGCATTTTTGCTTCTGACCTTCAAGTTTCCGTGCGCCGCAGGCCTGCTTGTTCCCTGTCTTCCCTGAGCTTGGTGTTCATGGCTGCAGGACAGGAGGCAAGGCTGCCCTGTTAGGGTTCATCCCTCCTTTGAAAAGGACTTCACGTGCGTAACGCTGCATTAATTATAATGAATCATCCTTGGTCACGGCATTTTCCTGTTACTGGGCAGGACAGAGCTCTCTCATTATGCATCGGTTTAATTTGTTTTAATGTAACCCCTTCTAACTCAACATTCAGATCAGAACATGACAGTCATCACACTGATTTGTGTGTCCGGGTCACCACTGTGTCCCTTGCATGCGAAGCCCAGGGGGCACACAGCATCTAACTGCTGAAGTGGAGGATGATCTGCACATACTCCAAAAACAAGCCAATGTGTGTGTGGGTGGGGGGGTGGGAAAGGAAGAGAGAGGGAGAAATCTTCCATCTGTTGGTTCACTCCCCAAACGGCCTCAACAGCCAGAGCAGAGCCAATCCACAGCAGGAGCCTGGAGTCTCCTTGGGGTCTCCCCCACAGGTACAGGGTCCCAAGAACTTGGGCCACCCTCTGCTTTTCCAAGTACATCAGCGGGGCTCAGCCCCCACTGTACAAATGAAGACACTGATGCTTAGTAAGGCTAATCATTTGCCTGGGATCACACAGATGGACCTCCAGAGACCGTGTTGCCATTACCATTCTCCTGCTCCGCTCAAAGCATTGACCACCTCTGCCCTTCAGCTCTCCAGGAAACGCTGGACGTAGACCTGGACTTTGCTGTCTGAGACATCTACACATCTGCTTCTGTCCCCATCCCCTGCTTGGCCTCCTGCCAACATGAGCTATTCACTAAGAGCTTTCACATTATTGGCTGCCATTGAGTCCTATCTCACCGGAGGAGGTCCACACCCCTGCTTTGTGGGTCCCCAGTGGATTCTCCAACCAAGCTGTGACAGGCACCAATACTCTGAGCTCTACACGCTTCCAGCACCACCTTGCTCAAGCTCCCCTCCATGGAGCTTCCAAAGAGAGGGACTTCTCATTCATCTCCAGGTGTGGAAAACACGCAATGGGTTCCAACCTGGCCACAGCCCCAAGAGAAGAGGTGGCATTCGCCTTGGTGAGCGGGGCAGCTCGGGTGCACATGGACTCAGTCCCTGGCTCTATTCTCTGCTGTTTTTGGTTTGTTTTTAGCATTTATTTTTATTGGAAAGCCAGATCCACAGAGAGGAAAGACAGAAAGATTGTCCTTCTGCTAGTTTACTCCCCAAATGGCCACAACGGCCAGAACTGAGCTGATCTGAAGCCAGAAGCCAGGAGCTTCTTCTGGGTCTCCCACGCGGGTGCAGGGACCCAAGGCTTTAGGCTGTCCTCTGCTGCTCTCCCAGGCCACAAGCAGGGAACTGGAGCAGCCAGGACACAAACCGGCATTCGCACAGGATCTTGGCCCGTGCAAGGTGAGGACTTCAGCCGCTAGGCTATCACACTGGGCCCTGCTCTGTACTTCTCTGAGCCTCAGTATCATCATCAGGACCCAAAGTGCCCTCTAAGTCCCCACCTGCCCGCTCCAGGCCACTGCTGCCTCTGGCCTGAGTCACTTCAGCTTCATGCCTGCCCCCCAGGGTCTCCTCTCCCCGGCACCCAGACAGGGTCTTTCTAGAATGTAAGCTGGCAGCGCCACTCTCTTGCTTGAGACTCTTCAGTGACTTCCTGTGCATTTGGGAATTTAACCCAGCCTACAAGGTGTGTTGTGATCTAAGTCTCTCTTCCTCCATGACTCCTCACCCACTCCGCTCCAAGTCACGCTGCTGCCTGTTTCTCAAACCAAACTCTGCGTGCAGCCCAGGCCCTTTGTGTACACCTTCCCCTACGCATGGTTAAATCCCACTCACCAAGGCTCAGCTTAAAAGTCTTGCTGTCGGGCCTAGTGCGATAGCCTAGTGTAAATCCTTGCCCACGTGGGCACCGGTTCATATCCCGGCTGCTCCACTTCCCATCCTGGGAGAGCCTTGGGACCCTGTACCCGTGTGGGAGACCCAGAAGAAGCTCCTGGCTCCTGGCTTTAGATTGGCTCAGCTCCGGCTGTTGAAGCCACTTGGGGAGAACAAAGGATCTTTCCTCTCTGTCTCTCCTTCTCTCTGTAGATCTGCCTTTCCAGTGAAAATAAATCAATTAAAAAAAAAAAGTCTTGCTGTCTCTTTCTTGACTCTGTTCTGAGGTTTCTGGTTATTACACATGGACATCTGCTCCCACAGATATATGTTCCTCTAGTTTGTTCACTCCACACAGTCACAGTGCTGGTTCTGTTCACTGCCATATCTCCAGTGCCCAGAGCGTATGGCCCAACGGTCCTGGGACGTGTGTGAAGTGAATGGATCCTTCGCAGGAGGAGCCTTTTGGGTGGAACACTCGCACCTTGTGTTTTTATAAAATCAGCATAAACATTCCTCCCCTTTAGGGGAGTGGTGAGAGTCTATTCCGACCCGGACCGGGAAGGACCGGGAACGCTGACAGTGCTTTGGACCAACAATGTAACAGCCTGAGACAGCTCCAGCCTAAAGGGCGGAGGAGTCCCAGAAGAGCACAGCCGCTCGTCAGGGGACCTCACTTCCACCTTGCGTTTCCTTTCTGTGAAGCGGTGGACCGAGGCTCAGCGAAGAGAAGCCGCCTGCCACAGTGAGGCCCTGCCACAGCCAAGTTACCATCCTCAAAGCAAGGCAGTCATGTTTCCTAATCAACTCCCCAGCAATGGCTTGTCTTAAAAAAAAAAGAAGAAGTTTGCTTGTTTGTTTATGTATTTGAAAGGCAGAGTGACAGAGAAAGGGACAGAAAGAAACCTATGGATTCCGTTCACTGGTTCATTCCCCCAAATATCTGCATCAGTCAGAACTGGGCCAGCCCCAAATCGGAAGCTAGGAACTCCATCCTAGCCTCCCACGTGGGTGATAGGACCCAAGGATGTGGGCTATCTTCAGCTGCTTTCCCAAGCACACTTACGGGAAGCTGGGTTGGAAGCGAAGTAGCTGAGACTTGGACATTCCAATCCTGTATACAAACATAGCAAGTGATGGCTTCACCCACTGTGCCAAATGCTAGCCCCAGCAATGGGCTCTTGACATACATTTCTGGGTGAAGCAAATAAAAAAATCTAACTGGAGTCACTGAGCCCCAAAGAGCAGCACTGGCTCTGTCGCTCTCTGCCTAGTGTCCATGGACAAGATAGGCTCCTCTGAGCCTCGAGGGCCCCCATCAGGAAAGCAAGAATAATTGTAATTATCCAACCGCCGAAGTGTCGTCAGGAGTCATGAGAACGCACACGGACAGAGCGCTCAGCACCGACAATCCCCCCGAGGTCGTGAGGACGGTTGAGCCGCACAACAGAAGGGCCAAGGCAAGAGGCCAGTGGAGAGAAGGCCAGGCAGGAAAGGCCTCTCCCAAAGCAGGGGCATCTGGAGCCAGGTGGAAAGGGACACCCAAGGCAGGGACAGGGCGGGTTCAAGGTGTCCCAAGCACAGCCCCTGCCCAGGGGAACAGCTTCAGGCAGCTGGAGGGGGGAGGGCAGTGTCCTCCCATCTCCTGGCCCCTCTCCATGCCTTGTTTTTAGCTCTGCCAACCTGATCCCGGGACCCAGACCTGCCCAGGCTTCAGCCTGCTCTTTCCCATGTAGCCCAGAGGGATCTTTCTTGTATTAATAAGGGTCTTTACTAACTGGGAAAAAATCTTATCTAACCTATTAACTGCAAAATTACTATCTGAAAGTAATACAAAAAAATTCATAAGCAAGGGCCCAGTGCGGTAGCCTAATGGCTAAAGTCATTGCCTTGCACACTCCAGGATCCCATATGCACACCAGGTCATGTTCTGCCTGCCCCACTTCCCATCCAGCTCCCTGCTTGTGGCCTGGGAAAGCAGGTAAATACAGCCCAAAGCCTTGGGACCCTTCTTCTTCTTTTTTTTTTTTTTAAGATTCAGAGAGCAGAGACAGAGAGGAAGATCTTCCATCTGATGATTCACTCCCCAAGTGGCCGCAATGGCTGGAGCTGAGCCAATCTGAAGCCAGGAGCCAGCAGCCAGGAGCTCTTCCAGGTCTCCCATGCGGGTGCAGGGTCCCAAGGCTTTGGGCCGTCCTCTGCTGCTTTCCCAGGCCACAAGCAGGAAGCTGGATGGGAAGTGGAGCTGCCGGGATTAAAACCGGCGCCCATATTGGATATTGGCACATGCAACGTGAGGACTTTAACCACCATGCTATCACGCCGGGCCCAATCTTGGGACTCTTCTAAGGAGACCTGGAAGAAATTCCTGGCTCCTGGCTTAGATCGGCTCAGCTCCAGCTGTTGCAGCCACCTGGAGAGTGAATCAACAGATGGAAGATCTTCCTCTTTCTATCCTCCTCTCTGTATATCTGACCTTTCAATAAAAATAAATACATCTTTAAAAAATGTCCTAACCAGTGAAAGGTAAGAACTGTTTTAGACATGCGCATAGGTACAGGTACTGACACCCAACCTTTGTTGTACAAATGGTCCCTTGCCATGATTCAGAGAGACGTTTAGCACTGCCTAACGCTTGCTCGGCAGCTGTGAGTCCGCAGGTGTGTGGCTGCTGTGCCAATGTGGAGATTTTGCTGGTGAGGGGTGGGGCGTGACAGGTCAGATGAAGCAGACCAGCTTGCAGAAGTCATCCGGACTCCGCGTCCTCCTCCTGAACACCCTGCCTCTGTCAGCTTCTCCTCAGCTCACCCCGGAGGTGTTGGCACCTCTGTGTCTCCCCAGGCTCTCCCCAGGGAGGCTAGGCCCCCAAGCTTGTCCCATCACAGCTTCCTCCTCTCTTGCTCCAACAGATCATTGTTGAACCCCATCTATGGGCTGGGAACCGAGAACACTGTGGCTCCTGCCCTGCAGAAATGGCAACGCAAGCAGGCTCCAGGGTCTTCAATCTATGCCCCACCTTCCTTTAAAACATGGCCCTGCTTAGGTGACTCATCCGCCCAGAACAACAGGAGAAAAATCTTGGTATCCCAGGCCTGCCCACTGCTCCAGCCAGCAGGATGTGGTGAAAGGGCGGGCGTGCATTCTTGGGAGGCCTTTGGGAGAGAGAACCAAATGAAGGGAAGATCATTTTTCCTAGCAAGGACCTTCCCAGATCTGCTCCCCGACTCTTCCCCAGAAAGAACAGCAGGGCTTTGTAGTGCAGGAAAAGCCATATACCCCCAATGAACAGCTCATGTCTTAGGGGGAAGCCACTGCTCAGAGTAGGCAAGCTAGTGCAGCAAAGCGACACAGCACATCTTTAGCATACAGACGGGACCCATCCCTGGGGCCTACAGCGCTCTCTGCAGGTGTGGAGGAGTTTTAACCCCTCCGACACTGATGCCCTAAGAGAAAGAGATAAGGGCTTCAGATCTTCCCTGCTGATGTTCCAAGGGCCTAGGCCTCTGTTTTAATGGCTATGGCAGGGGGATAAATCAAGAGAGACATGAGTTAAGACAAGGGATATGGGGCAGGCAGGGTAGGCAAGGATGTAGGGAAAGGCACATAGCAAGGCAAAGAAAAGAGGGCTGAAGCGGGGGGAATAAGTGGGGTCTGAGGCAGCGGAACAGAGAAGTGGACACAGGGTTTTTCAGTCCTTGGAGAGGATTAATAAAAGAGAGAGGACAGAAGGAGGCAGAGAAAGTGAGGCAGAGACACAAAAAAGCAAAGAGACAAAAAGAAGAGGAGAAGAGATAAGAGGAAAGGAGAGGAGAGGGAGGGAGGAAGACGAAGCTGAAGATGGGGCTACCGGGGCCTTCTGTAAATTGCTTCTTCAACACCCTCTGCTCTGCCCCTCACGCCAGCAGGCCTGTGGGGTGTGCGGTGTCAGCCCGGCCCCTGAAGGAGCAGAGGCTGATGCCTGGGCGAGCGTCCAGTTCTCAGCCCTGACTCTTCTCTCGTCACCCAACTGCCTCCTCAGCAAGAGACAAGTTCAGTGTGGAAGGGGTAGGGGTAGGTCCTAGGGCACCAAGGAAATGAGAGCTGGGAGAGGGGAGCAGGGGGGTGGGGCCTGCCTCCCCCTTCTCCAGCACCTGCAGATGCTCCACCTGTTCTCGAGCCGACTTGGGCCAACACCTCCCTCAGCCCGTGACCATGATCATCCTGCTGTCCACCCCAACACCCTCCTGTCCTCCTGTCCACCCCGTTCCCCCTATGATCACTCACCAGGGCTCCCCTACAGATTTGAGGTTTAGAGAGGGGGAACCCAGAGGCCTAGATGGGGGCACAGGGGACCTGGTAGATTACTGAGGCTATTCGATGACTGCAGCTGACATGGATGAGGAGGAAGAGGAGAAGGCTTTGGTGATGGACGATGCTGATTCTGTGGTGGGGGGGACGGCAGGCGAGGGGGTGGAGGTGGGGGAGGGGTGGTAGGAAGCAGGTTGGTGGGGGGAGCTGGACCAGGCTCACATTTGGCATTCAGGGCAGCTGACAATAAAAATGCTTTATTGCCAAGAAACTGGATCGATCGGGGCTGGAGGGGGCCGGCAGGGGGGACGCGGAGGGCTCAGCGCAGAGGCCGGCGGCCCGGCCTCCGCAGCGACCAGGGCCCGAGCCGCCCTCCCCCCTGCGCCCCCCTCCCCGCCTCCTGCCCTTTCTCCTGCAGCCACCGCTTAGTTCTTATTATATTTTTTCTTATATATTTTTTCCCCCAGCTTCTCCTGCTCCTGTTTTTTTTTTTCCTTTTAATTTTTTTTTAAACTCACTGCACTCCTAATGCCGCAGGCTTGGTGGGGGGCAGGGTGGGGGCAGCTGCCCAGGCTGAGCCCCTACCTACGGGGCTTTTGGCTCTGGGAGGAGCCTCATTTTCCCTCCACATCCCCCAGTTCAGCCAGACTCCCCCCAAGTCTGCCCCCTGCCATGGGTCCCTATCTCTTTCTGCTACCCCCTCCTAAGGGCCTCTTCCTATCCGAGGGGCATTAGCCCCCCACCGCCAGTGGGCTCAGGCCTTGGCCACGACTTTCTCCCCTCCCCCTCTCTACCTGGCCCCCTGCTCCCTCCCAGAGCCATTTGGCTGATGGTCAGAACTGTCCGTCAAGGGGCTCTGAGCCCCTGGGGACCCAGATGGGCGGAGGGAGGAGGAGAGGTCGGGGGTCAGGCCACGTCCCCTCAGCTCCTCTCTTTCCCCTCCCCCTTCCTAACAAAGGGAGTCACAATGCTGGGGAGGGGGTGCAGCCTGGTACTCAGGGAGGCAGGGAGGAGGAGAGAGCTGTCTGGACGGTCATGGGTAGGGACGAGGTGGGGGGCTCGACCGCCCCTCCTCTGCCCTCCCCCTCGGGTCAAGGCGAAGGTGATTCCTCAACCTCTCTTAGGCTGGAGGAGGATCTGGACAGACAAAGAGCCGGAGCCCCGGGGAGTTGGGGGCTGGGGGGATGCACCTGAGACCCGGGCAGTCCTGGTTGAGGGAGGGGCGCCAGGCACCCCTCTGGCCCTGGGCTCACCCTCCTGATGGACCTGCCTCCCATCTGCACCAACCCCTACGGGTTCCCAGGCCTTACTGAACCTTCAAGCTGAAGCAGGGCTGGAGGGGGACAAGAGAGAAACTGAAGCCCCGGGGGGGTAGCCAGAGCCAGGGTTGGGGACCCAGATGGAGACCTGGCCCCAGGGTACCTGGCACTGCCCTGAAGCCTTGCCCTACCAAGGAAAGGACCTCTTCCTTCCCTGCCCTCCCTGACCTGGGCCAAGGACAGTTGAGACACTGGGACAAGGTGGAAGAAGGTTCCATGGGAACGGGAGAGACTGAGTCAGCGCAGAAGATGAGGGAACCAAGGAAGACATTCAGTATGACCTTCTGTTGCGCTGGCCTGTGCTGTAGCCAAGGGAGAGACCGAATGCCAGCAAGGGCAGAGAACCATCAGACAGGTGCTCCTGGGTGCCCAGCTGCTGATGGGGAACGGGGGCCTCCAGAGAGGTGTGTGCACCTGCTTGTGGTCGCACAGTGAGTGCCTCAGGACTTCCCGCCTGCCGAGCCTGCCAGGGAGGACAAAACCGGGGAAGCCTGTAGACCCACCAGGGGCAGGGACCTATTAGAGAGACAGAAAGAAAGGAATGAAAACTCTGCTTAAATTCCTCCACCAAGGCTGAGGTGGCTCAGGAAGAGGGCCGCAGTCAGAGGGAATGGGGGAAGAACAAGGCAGGCCTCTTTTTCGGGGGGTGGGTGGCTGAACTTGGACATTCTCTCCCCCCCCATTCTGCCAAGGAGGTCCCAGATGGGTCGAGGATTATAGGGGTCCCGGTTGCCCTCCCCCAAACCTCCCCTCCCTTCTCTCCTTCTCTTTCTCGGCTGGCTATCGACCGGGCTGTGACATGGTAGATCAATACGGCAGGGATATAAAGCCGGCTGGCTGCCTGCCTGCCTCTGTCTCTCTCTCTCTCTCTCCCTTGCTTGCCTTGCTTCCCTTTGGTGGAGCTGCATTCAGGCCCCCCAACCCCCATACGTACCCCTTACCCCAGCCTCGGAGGGGCCAGGGTCCCCCCTACTCCCTACAGTGGGAGAGCTTAGGGAGGCTGACAGCTTGGACAGCCAGGAAAGGGGGTGAGTATCAGTGTGGGAGCGGGCAGGGAAGCAGATGGGGCCGGGGACATTCAGGTAGGGGTGCTGTGATGAACTGAGAGCCAGCCCCTACCCTGGGAGAAAGCAGGCCTCCCCTTAGTTGGGAGCAGCTCAGGGAGATGGGGCCCTCTGAAAGTATACGAAGGACAGCTCTGGGAGGGGGGCAGAGAGCCATGCTGTCGGACATTGCCTTGAGCTCCAGGGGTAGGGAAAGGCCTGGGGGTGATGCAGTGAGCTACAGCGAGTGGCTGTAAAGAGTGGGGGCGCCCTCCAGGCACTCCTGCCGCACACCTACAGGACCTCAACCTGCCTCATTCATTGGGTCTCTGTGGGTGGAAGCTAACTTGCACCCACCCCAGGGCTCGGGCCACACACAAGCAGTGAGGGTGGGGGTCGTGAGGCTCCAGCAGAGGGCTGTGGTGTCTCTGTGTGGCCGGGTGTGTGGGCTTGCGTGTATCCTTGAGCTCGGCTGGGGCCTTGGGGACTGTGTGACCTAACTGCCCTGACTCCTGCCATGCTTGTGTTACGCGAGTCTGTGGGGGTGTCCCACGGGCCCTCAGTGGCTGTATGTGCCCATCCCTGAGTGTCTCCCTGACCCGGGTGCCTCTCCGTACGTACGCATGAGTCACCAGGTGACGGGGCTGCCATGCTTTCGTGGGCTCTGGGTGCTCCGCGTGTTGGGGGTGCATGTGTGGCCCTGCCAGAATATGACCAGGCACAGGTGTCTTTGAGTGAGTCCCTGGTGTCCCTGCTGTCTCAGAGACACCGTGGGGGTCTCTCTATGTGCATCAGGGGCTCCCTGTCTTTGTGTCAGATTCCAGGGGATTTCTTGCGTGTCTACGTGACTCTGTGTCCCCGTGTGCTGAGAGCTGAGTGCATTTCCACAACCAGACTGGAAGCTCTGGGTGTGTCCCTGTGTGTGTCATGGGGACTTGGTGCACTTGACTGGGGGGTAGGTGACGACCCTTAGTGAGTGGGGGAGGGGACGAGGCAGCAGATCCTGGCTAGTTGTTGTTTTATTACTACACAGTCTCCAAATATGAATATAAGGGACTGCCTGTCTTCTTTCATCCCTACCAGAGACCCCAGACCCCTGCCAAGATGGGCCAGGAGCCCCCTCCTTTCTCCCACCTTGGGTAGGGCCACACCTCCGCTCAGCACCCGCCCCTCCAGCCCTGCTTTGGTGGATGCCACCTTAACTCCACCAAGCGACCTCCGTCCCTCCCAACCCCCCCAGCGCCACCCGCTCCCCCCGCCCTCCCCCACCACAAGTCCAGTCCAACCCAGACAAAAGCAATTACTCCTGAGGTAGGATGTGAGTGTGGGTGTTAGAAACAGAAAAAAAAAAAAGGGGGGGTGAGGAAGGGAGGGAGAGCAAGAGAGACACACACACAGAGGCAGGGCTGGTCGGCCAGAGACCCAGAGAGACGGGGGCCAGAAGCGAGAGTGTGGCAGCAGAGAGGGAGAGACAGAGGGGCCCACAGAGAGACACGGAAGATGAAAGAGGCCAGGAGGGACACGGACACAGACACAGGAGGCAAAGGCAGAGAGAGAGAGAGCCGAGGGAGGGCAGGTGGAAAGAGCGTGATGGGGAGAGACAGCGCGCGAGGAAACCCGAGAGAAAGAGAACAGAGAGAAGACGCAGATAAAGAGATGGGGGACCCCAGCAGCCGGCGGAGAGGGGGCGAGGGGGAAACAGAGAGAGAGAAATCAACATTCGGAGAGGAACAGAGAGAGGGAGGGAATATGGGCACACAGAGCGGGAGCCAGAGAGGAGCGGTGGGAGACCAAGTCTCTGTCCCTCCCAAGCCCTCCTCACTCAGCATTCTTCCCACCCCCGGGCCAGGAAGTCCAGGGATGGCCAAGTCCTTCCCACGGCTCTGAAGTCCCTGTGAGTCAGGGCGCGGAAGGGCAGTAAGGCTGAGACAAGGACGACCTTTGGCTGCAGCATGGGCTGGGCTCCTCAGACCACCAGGACAGCTCGGAGCAGGACACCCTTCCCCTCCACGTACGATACACACGCTGGAGGCTTGGCCAAGTTCCTTATGCTACGCCAGGCACAGCTAGCCTGGTGAAGGGGCGGGCCTGGCAGACCAGGCTGGAGGCTCGTCTTTCTTTCCCCCACAGTTGTGCCCACTTCCCCGGCTGCCTCCGGCTCTGACCGCTCTCTCGCCGGGCCCTCCGCGCTCACCCACGCAGTACCCGCACACACCTACAGGTTCCTTCTGTTCCCTTCTCCTGGGATGCTTGACTTGGCCCCCGTCTGACTTGTTCCCTGATCCCCAGCTCTCTTTGTCTGTTCTCCATTACTCCTCTCCTCTACGGCTCTCTGAATCTCACTCTGCTCCCCTCTGGCATAATTCTGGATTCTCAGACAGTCCTTGGCCCTCCTGTTCACCACGTGCCTGGCAGGGAAACTTGGAAGCTGCTGGGCCAGTTGGGGCAGCCTCTCCCCTTTCTCCCCCGTCCTCACCCTCTCTCCCTGCTCACCACCAGACTCCATGGGGCTCTCTCCAGAAACAGAAGCTAAGACACGATCCATGCACTGTCCACGTGGAAGACCTGGAAACAGAGAACTGGGCTCCGAGAAAACAAGGAGGCCCCTGGGAGGAATGGAGAGTCCAAGACACAGATGGAGACCAAGAAGCAGAAGAAAGAAGAGGACGGAAGTAAAGCAGCAGGGAGAGGAAGAGGACAAGCAGCAAAGGCAGGGCTCCAGGCCCACAGGGACACTGAGCGGTGCCATGCCACGGGGGTGGGCTTCAGCCTGCTTCCCGCATACACTGCTCAGAACATCTAGGGTTAGTCTCTAGGGCCTGCCCTCTTCCTCCCAGCCCCCCACTATGCTCTGAAGAGCTCCCAGGAACATCTCCCTCTGTTTGAATCAGGCTCTATGCCTGCCTCAACAGGGGCACTTGACCCTTGTTTGCCATGAGATTGGCAGGAATCCGTCCGTACCAAACCTGTTCTACACCGTGAGCCATTATCAGCTCCTTCCCATCTGTATGCCCCATCATGTGGCTGACAGACATTCCCAGGCCATAGCTGTATCCCCCCACCCAACGACAGAGCAAAGACCCCCACCAAAGGGATTAAGCGATCTCTTGCTTCCCCCAGCACTCCACAACACCAGTGAGGAACACCACAGCTACAGACCCTGCCCACAGCCGACTCCCAGGGACTGCAGCCCATCCACCTTCACTGAAACTCTGTCCCAGTCCAGGCCACTTACCCTCAGCAACACCTGAAAGCGCACATTCTAGCTCTGCAGCCACAGCCCTCCCAGGTGCCCTGCGGAAGAGGCCAGGGACGTGGGGATCTGCACAGGCTGTTCTGGGTCACATCCAAGGAAGACCCACTGCCCCAAGGGCCTGCACCTCAGTTCTGAAGGGCGCACCCCTCCATGACACCCATCTTTGGGCTCAGCATCCCTCCTGGGTTATTTTGCCCTGGGCTATTTTGCCACCTTCCGGGTCAGGGATGAAAGCCTTTTGCCCACAGCTGAGCTCCTGCCTCGGAGGCCTTGAGTGTGCCCCTGGTACGGACGTTGGCAACATCTCTGTGACCCCAGACACACTTCACACCAAAGGCCGTGGTATCTTTTTGTGACAGGACGTAAGGACAGGATGGAAGAGGGACAGGATGGTAACACAGCCCTGCTTCTGCCCTGCCACTCGGTGGGCACAGAATGTCCAGGGGACTATAGCTGGCTGAGTGGACTCTGAGGTCAGGCCAGCATCCGCTGTGCCAAGCAGGAAGTCACAGCCAGCTGTCCAGCTGCCCCTGCCACCCTCGGGCACCATAGCTTCCTCCTTGGCTTCTCCAACCCTGCAGGAACTCCTCCAAATCCCTCCTCCTCCCTGAGACGTTTTTGAGGACCCCCCTCCTCTCTCTACCTCAGCAGGGCCCTGGTTCAGGCTTAGTGTTGGTTCCTGATGGCCCCTCAGCCCGAGCCCCTTGGGGCCACAGGGGGTTTACTTCCTCGCAGCATCTTTACGTGACAACCCCAGCACACAAAACATCCCAGCAAAGACTGGCTGCAGGAATAAACGGGTGAATGTGGGTGTACATGTCTGCTTGCACTTATTTATTCATTCAATAAATGCTTGCTGAACATTTACACTGTGCCAGGGACTGAGCATCAACATGCGAAGTTCCCCTTGGCTGTGAAGTTTATGGGCAGAGGAGTTAAACACAGACACCCCTAACCAGATACGCTGCTAGCACTCAGGAGACACGGGGGGCATAACCTGGCCTGGAGGACAAAGAAAGCTATTCAGAGCTGGGGGAGGCAGGCTGTGACCCTCAGAAAGGGCCACAGAGAGGTGAGGGAGGGGAACCCACGTGCTACGTGGGCAGCAGAGGCAG
Source organism: Ochotona princeps (assembly GCF_030435755.1). Lineage (NCBI taxonomy): Eukaryota > Metazoa > Chordata > Mammalia > Lagomorpha > Ochotonidae > Ochotona > Ochotona princeps. The sequence goes on along the minus strand of NC_080847.1, from coordinate 51,679,090 downwards.
ACCAGCACCTTGCCCTGGCAGAAGACCCCGTCCATCTGGCAGCATTGAGGGGGGCCTCCGACAGGTGTGGGGAAGCACTCATCTTCCAAGTGTGGCAATTAGAATCTTTGCTGTACTTGTGGTTTTATAAATAATATTAATAATAATAATAATAAATATATACGTAAGAGTGTGCTGCTGCCTCCTTCAAAGGTGTCTCCCTAGCAGGTTGAACTTTCTGGGAACCCTTCAGTCTTCAAGGCAAACTTGCAAACTCCATCAGGAAGTCACCTCTCCTCTATACAAGTATGGTAGCACGTGTTTAGCTTAGCAATTAAGACACTGTGTTAGATGTTGGTTAAGGGGGCTGGCGCCATGGCATAGTGGGCTGGGCCATAGCCAGCAGTGTCAGCATCCCATATGGGAGCTGGTTTGAATCCTGGTTGCTCCACTTCCTATCCAGCTCCCTGCTTATGGCCTGGGAGGGTAGCAGAAGATGGCTCAGGACCTTGGGAGGAGCACACAAAACATCCCAGCAAAGACTGGCTGCAGGAATAAACGGGTGAATGTGGGTGTACATGTCTGCTTGCACTTATTTATTCATTCAATAAATGCATGAGGAAGCTCTTGGCTCCTGGCTTTGGAATGGCTCAGCTCCAACCATTGTGGCCATTTGGAGAGTGAACCAGTGGATGGAGAATCTCTGTCTCTCCTCTCTGTGTAATTCTGCCTTTCAAATAAAAATAAACTAAACCTTAGAAAAAAACATTGGTTAAGGGACAGGTTTTGTGACACGACATGGAAGATTCCTATCGTTGAGTCCTGACTCTGCTTCTGATTTCAGATTCCAGCTAATGTGCCTGAGAGGCAGCTCCTGTCTCCAACATCAGCAAAATGGATGGAGTTCCTGGCTCCTGGCTTTGGCCTGTCCTTATCTCAGCTATTGTGGGACACCTGAGGAGTGAACCAGAGAATGAAGATTGACCAATCTCTCTCTCTCGCCCTTTCAAACAAATAAATACAAAATAATTTTTATTTTACATGCCCACGTCCCACATCAGAATACCTAGCTCTGGCTCCTGACTCCAACTTCTAATTGATGCATACGCTGGGAAGCAGCAGTGACGGAACTGCCACCTATGTGGGAAATTCTTAGCTCCTGGCGCCAGACACAGCTGTTACGGACATGTGGAGAATGAACCAGAAGATGAAAAGTTATCTTCATCTTCCTGTTTCTCTCAGTGTATTCTCAAATAAGTTTTAAAATAAAACAAGTAGCCACAGCAAAATTCAATCTTCATTGTTTAGTTGATCAGGTTTGGCACTAAATCAGACTCTAGGTGTTTTCCAACATTAAATTCACCCCCAAAAGTACAGAACTGCCACCCTAGGGAGAGTCCTGAAACTATGATAGGGTTTTGTGGGTTTGTTTCTTTTTTTTTAAGATTTATTTATTTATTTGAAAATCAGAGTTATGGAGAAAGAGGAAGAGACAGAAAAAGCAATCTTCCATCTGCTGGTTCACTCCTCAGATGGTTGCAATGGTTGGAGCTGGGCTAGTTCAAAGCCAGGAGCTGGGAGGTTCTTCCAGGTCTCCCACAGAGGTACAGACACCCAAATACTTGGGACATCTTCTGCTACTTTTCCCAGGCCATAAGAAAGGAGCTGGATAGGAAGTAGAGCAGCCGGGGGTACGAACCGGTGCCCGTATGGGATCCGGGTGTCATGATCGGGTGTATAGCTTTATATGCTATAGCATGATACCCAGCCTCGACACTAGATTTTATAGAGGGAAAAGAATAGGAGCTTAAGTTCAAACTTAGAGAAAGTGTCTGGGCTCTGTGTGCCTTAGTTTCCTTCTTTTATAACAGATGACTAATTTCACAGTGTTGCAATGAGGATCAGAAGCAAAGTGCCCACAACAAGCCGTAAGAGGTCCCTAGTAAATGTCATCCTCCTCTTTGGGATGTAACAGCCGTCCGTCACGGGGTACCAAGTCTGTTGCATACATGTCCATGAAGACCTTCCAGCTGTATTTAAGGAATACCTTATTCAGGGATTAAAGAACCCAAATCAGAGACTTGTCTGCACCTTCCGCATCTGGTCCTGTAGCCTAGCTGTCACACATTCCTAGGAGCCCAAACCTGATTCCTGCAGCTTGGAAGCGCCCTGGCCCTCTTTCCCACGGCAAGGCTATCACAACGCGTGGGGATTCCAGGGAAAGCTGCAACTCTGGCTCCCTGGGGAAGGCACACCAGAGAGAGCACACATGTGTAACTATGGCTCCCACATTCCTCACCAGCTAAAACAGGGGTCCCTGAGTGAGCTCAGGTGGTCTTTGACTGACACACTGTAGCACCATCAGGTAAAGCTATCTTTGTAAAGGTAGGTATTATAAGGAAATTTTTGAAAATTCACATTGCCACCAATTATTTACAAATCAGATTTCATCTAAAATGTGAGTTTCTGGGCCCGGCGGCGTGGCCTAGCGGCTAAAGTCCTCACCTTGAAAGCCCCGGGATCCCATATGGGCGCCGGTTCTAGTCCTGGCAGCTCCACTTCCCATCCAGCTCCCTGCTTGTGGCCTGGGAAGGCAGTCGAGGACGGCCCAATGCATTGGGACACTGCACCCGTGTGGGAGACCCGGAAGAGGTTCCTGGTTCCCGGCTTCGGATCGGCGCGCACCAACTGTTGTGGCTCACTTGGGGAGTGAGTCATCGGACGGAAGATCTTCCTCTCTGTCTCTTCTCCTCTCTGTATATCTGACTTTGTAATAAAAATGAATAAATCTTTAAAAATAAATAAATAAATAAAATGTGAGTTCTGGCTTCTCTTGAAGAATCGGAGAATCTGGCAAGCCAGGGTTGCATCCACGCATAGAGACAGTCAGAAGAGATAAAAGCAGCACCCACCCCACACATTTTCCTGTCCACCACGGTCAGTCCTTTTCATACCTGGTAGCCAACCCTGAGCTACAGCTTTCATCTGCTTCTTTGACTCCATGAGTCCTGGTACAGAAAAGAACTCCTTGGTAGGAGGCCTGTGAGGGCAACGTGTGGCTACCCCAGGGTGGGATTAGCGGTGACAGCAGTCTAGGGGAGCCGTCCTTCTGAAGACATCCCACCCCCTCTCCCCAATGCTCATTATCAGGGCCTCACCAAGCCAAGTGGTACAAGTACAGGGCGAACCCCAGATTTCTTTGCTTCCCAAAGAGTTGAACAGCTGCAGAATTCTGACTTCTGTCTGGGCATCTCGGGGGGGCTCCACAAATCCCCATTTGTTCAAGGAGAGATCTTCCAGCTGTATTTTGAGCTCCTGATTCCTGAGGCTACCCACTTTCAAAGAACAACTTCTGGGCCCGGCGGCGTGGCCTAGCGGCTAAAGTCCTCGCCTTGAAAGCCCCGGGATCCCATACGGGCGCTGGTTCTAATCCCGGCAGCTCCATTTCCTATCCAGCTCCCTGCCTGTGGCCTGGGAAAGCAGTCGAGGACGGCCCAATGCATTGGGACACTGCACCCGCGTGGGAGACCCGGAAGAGGTTCCAGGTTCCCGGCTTCGGATCGGCGCAGCATCGGCCCGTTGCGGCTCACTTGGGGAGTGAATCATCGGATGGAAGATCTTCCTCTCTGTCTCTCCTCCTCTGTATATCTGACTTTGTAACAAAAATTTAAAAAAAAAAAAGAACAACTTCTTTCATCCTCACAACGCCTCTCAGTGGCCGGGGCTGTTCATTATCCTGGCTTTGACAGGTGGGGAAACTGAGCCACCTGACTCTCCTTCCAGTACCTTCTTTTGTCCTTGGGACAATGCCTCAGGTGAGTTCTGCTATTGTCCCCTTCACAGATGGGGAAGTGGAGGCTACACCTTTCCTGCCTCCCTCCTCATTAGGTAAAGGGCAAAGAAGGGACTCCAACGTGTGTACGCCTCCAAGCCGTGAACTGAACGCCTAAGTTGTCCCTTCTCCTCCTTCTGAGCCCTAACACTCATCAACAGAAACACAGTCACCAACATCCACAACCATACGACACAAGGTGGGTGAAAACACCAAAGCCAGTCACACTCGGACCTCTTGGGGGACAGACGCAGGAAACAAGGAAGGGCAATGAGCCCCCAGGATGAGGGTGGCACCAAGGATGGGAAAACAGCGGAGGTTTCTGTAAGAAGACAGCATCCCCAAACACGGCAACAAATGGAGACTCTCGGGCCGTGGCCTTACCTCTTGGGTAGACACAGCAAAGCTAGTACATTCAGGCCACCAACCCGGTCCAGTTGAGAACCTGGGGAGAGAACAGAGTGGAGTCAGGGTCCCAAGGAATTTGTCTCAGCCATGTGCAAGGTGGAGGGAGAGGGAGAAGGGCACCCTCCTATCTCACCACCAGGAGTTGCACATACTGCTGAACTCCTGCCACCCAATTGTGGCCATCTGTGGTCAGTTCCAGCCTCTGTCTTTGTGTCTCATCTCATCAATGGGTATCCTGGTGCCTGCACCCTTTCCCCACCAGACAGGTAGCTCCTTTAAAGAGGCAGACTTTGAAGTTTTAGCTCTTGGCAAAGAGTCTAGCAAATCTGAGATGCTTAGTGCACAATGGCTAATTGAGCGAATAGGTAAATGAACAAACCAAATCTCAACATAATGCTGGAGGATCGGAGGAGAAAACGATTCGTTGTTCTTAGGTACCTCTGGCTGCTGTGTGTGTGAGCACATGAAAATAACTCATAGTGATGATTCTCTTTTTTAGGTTTATTTATTTGAAAACAACAGCATCAGACAAGGAGACAGAGAGATCTTTCACCTGCTGGTTTATTCCCTAAGCGGTTACAACAGCAAGACTGGCCAGGCCAAAGCCAAAAGCCAAGAACCTCATCCCAAGTACTTGGACCATGACCTGTTTTCCAGGCACATGGGCATAAAGTTAGATCAGAAGTGGAGCGGCCAAGGACTCAAATGAGCGCTGATGTGGGATGTTGGTGTCATAGCACAGTCAACTTGCCTTCCACCACAACGCTAGCTCTGATGACACGTCTGACTTTAGTATTTGTTCCTTTGCTTATTAGTTTAATCAACACACACTGAGGTTTCTCAGTGGTAGGCAGAGGATGTTTTGGGAGTTCTAGGGGTAGGTCAGGAAGAAGTAAGGGAGGAAGTGATATCCGAGTCCAAGGGACTAAGGGCCAGGTGGAGGAGACAACGTCAGGCCTTCACACTAGGAGAGACATGGAGAGGGACAGGCTCTGGGAGTCACGGGGGGCTTCGCCTTGTGTGGCCCTGAGGGCCTGAGCCACGCAGCAGAGGCCTCCCTGGGAAGGGGGAGCTCACACACAGTTTGTCTTTGGGACTATCCCTCTGCAAGGTGTGTAGAAGAGGACAGAGAGCAAGCGATAAGAGTTCTCTTGCTACCTTCAGTGGTCATTTCTGGCCTTTGGCCTCAGTATTCCTGTCTGACAAAGGGGTGTATGGGGACACTCCTCTCCAGAGAGCACTGGGCTGAGGGTCTCTGCAGCCCTGCAGGGGAAAGAGGGAGGGCTGGTATCATTCCCACTTCACAGCCGCAGCCAGCAAGGCTGCCTAGGACATGCACAGCTGGGTGAGAGAGCTGAGGTCTGGGCCTCTGACTGCAACCCCAGCTCCTGCCTTCTGGGAATGCAGCCTTTTGGGAAAAGCTGTTGGGACCTATGGAAGACATGGATGCTCAGAGAAGGGGCCAGGCACTGGGGTACAGTGAGCCACTCCAGAGAGGGCAGAACTTCAAGGAGTTCTTCCACCAGGCAGGTACTGGAGTAGGGACAGTGAGCTACTGCTCAGAAAGGGTGAGCCCAGCAGGCAAGGTCACAAAGCTGAGAGGCCGGTATGACATCTCTGTGTCTCTGTAGGCATGCTCCTGAGCGGGGTATGTGGAGGGGCACGGGCAGTAGGGGCTACAGACTCGGAAGTCTCGTGAACTACCTTTCTGTCATGGGTTATCTGCCAGCACAGATCAGGAGACGGAGGCCCAGGGCCCGCCAGCGATGCACAGAAACAGGGAAGGCACTGGGGTTCAGGAGTAGAAACCGAGAAAGATGGACTGACATGAAGGAGAAAGAAAAGGGAAGAGATGGGGTGCCAGACAGACAGAAAGGAGTGAAGGGAGCCCCAGGTAGAAGCCAGAGAAGAGTCTAAACAGAAATGGAGGGAGGTGTTAGGAGCCAGGGCCCACCCAACTCTGCCCACCCTCGCTACCTGGAGCCTTCGCTGGGCCTCCACCTTCAGAGGCAGCAGAAGTCCAGGAACCCCCATCCCTGGGGGTAATAGAGAGCTGGGGTTGCTCCCCCCTCGGGGGCTGCTCCCCGCACCCCGCCCTGGAGCTAATCAGTGGCTGTCATCTCCACGGTGAGGTCTTGGTTAAGGAGATTTAGGGCCGGGATCAATAGGAAATTTAAAAATCGATGCAGCGCGCAGGGCAAAATCGATGGCGTTTAATCGCCTTGCCGATTCCCAGTCAAAACAATTAGCCGCGCTGAGTGTTGAACACGGTGGCGACACGGCATTAACCGTCAATATTGGTGTAAGTGATGGCAGGGAGGGCGGGGGATTCCCCAGCCCAGCAGGGCCTGGAGTCAACGCCTTAGGCCTGGGGTCTCTCCCCTCAGGCAGGGTCCCCACATCAAGGATTGCTCTACACAGGACACCCCCCCACACACACAACTCTCATCTCTCAGCCCTCTGCCACCCTTCAACTGCATTGCCCGTGGGCAGCGATACTCCGGCAGGTGTGCCCCCAACGCTCCTCAACCCTAAGTCCCCATAAGTGCTTGGACAGAGCGGAAAAGACCCTCTCCATGTGGGAACTGGGTGTCAAGTTCAGCAGAGTGTCAGAGCAGGAGAGGGTGAGGGTGGGGTGATGAAGACACCTTGTCCCCATTTTACAGATGGGGACTCAAGCAGCCAGATCGGGGTTACCAGGCACAGGAACTTACAGAGCGCGTGTTCCTAGCCACATAAGCAGCGGACTACAATGGGCCCAGAAGCAGAAAGCCCAGGGGTCAGTTGTGGCCCCTCAGCTTGCCTCACCACTGGTCAATGTAAGAGTCTGCTGTATCCTGGGTCAGTCTGTCCTCTGTTTGCCACCCTGTAAGCTTCCTGAGGGCAGGCTGAGGCCTGGCCCCTTTGGTCCCCAGCATCACCTGGGTATGGGCCCAGGCTGGGCCTTCGGACAGGCCTGAGGAGATGATGCCTCTTGCCCCTAGAGACAGATTGGCCCACCTACATTCCACTAGTAGGGGGACAGACAGACGGAGAGTCCAGCTCCCACCTTCATAGCGGCCTGGCCAAGCTGCAGTGCCTCCCAAATGCCAGCTCCACACCAGCAGGGTGAGTTGCTCGGCGGGTGCTATTTCTCAGCATCTACACAGCTGTTGGGTGTCACCCCCGTGACACTGCTGAGAAAAAGGAGGCTCAGACAGGTGAAGCCATTTGCCCAGGCTCACACAGCCAAGAGTCTGGCCAGGCTCTATGGAAACAGGCAAGATCCCCTGACTTGCTTAGAGTCAGACTCCTGACTTGCCAGAGTACAAGGCAAGGGTGTAGGAACTTTGTGCCTGGGCAGAGGACCAGGAGTGGCCCTGAGGGGCTCCCAGGTCTGGGGTGCTGTGTGGGGGAAAGCGGTAGCTTCTACAACCACCTGCTCCCTAGTGCAGAAGAACAGGAGGGAGTGTGTGGGCAGGGGAGAAGGCCCAGGAGATGAGCCGGGATTGATCTGACAAGGTCCTAATCAAATGGTCAATATCCCTGACCTCACCACTTAACCTATTGATAAGCTGGCAAGGATGGAGCAGGCAGTGAGTGGGCTCAGGCAGGGAGGCAGCGAGCGAGATGGGGGAAGCCTGATGGGGCAGGGCTCAGCCCAAGTGCTGCCTGGATCGGGGCTTGCAAAAGAGCCATCTCCTCAGCAAGTGTTTCTGCTTCCCCTCCACAGGTCACATGTCTTCCATCTGGGGGATCCCTCCTCCCCAGGCCCCACAGTGGGAGTGACACAGGGGACCTCGCCTCAGCATCCAAGCCACCCCATCCTGCCACCCGCTTCCCAAGACATGTGAGAAACTTCTCATCTGAGCCTCAATGTCCTCATCTGTTACCTGGGGATAATTAGAATAGAAAAACTGGGAAGTAACCCAGATGCCCTATGCTGGGGGGTGGGGGGAGAATCATAAATAATGACATAACAGCAGCCACATAAAGGAGGACTGTGACGTTGTAGGAAATATGCCCGAAATAAATTCACTGCTAAGGAAGAGATGTTCGTAATCTATCATTAGTAAGTGAAAAAGGCAGGTAATAAACAAGGATGGAGCATACAATCCCGTATTTGCAAAGCACTCAGAAACACACACATTGCCTTCTTTGCCTTCATGCCACCACGCAAGAAAAGGTTTAGAACAGAAATCAGAATTCTGAGTTGCGTTTGCAGCCAATGAACTTTTAAGTTCTTTAGGTAAATTCATAGGCATAGTTTCATTTGAGGGGAAAAGTTATGTAGAAGGTGATTCGTGAAGAAGGAACAAGTGGGAGGCCACGCCGTGGTGCAGCAGGTTAAGCTGCTGCCTCTAACACTGGCACCCCATGTGGGCACCGGTTCTAGTCCTGACCGCTCCACTTCCAAGCCAGCTCCCTGCTAACATGCTTGGGAAAGCAGCAGACGTGGGAGACCCAGGGGATGGAGTTCTTGACTCCTGGCTTTGGCGTGGGCATTGTAGCCAGTTGGGGAGTGAACCAGCATTTAGAACATTCTGTAGATAGACAGATAGATAGATAGACAGAAACACACACACACACTGTTTTTCAAATAAATAAATAAATCTTTTTTAAAAAAGACATGAACAAGTCTGGGGGCAGGTGTTCAGCCCAGCAGCTAAATCAGTGCTTGGGCAATCCCACAGAGGAGTGCCTGAGCACTAGCCCTACTCTGGATTCCAACTTCCTGTATGGCACACCATGAGAGACAGCAAATTATGGCTCAAGCACTGAGGTCCCTGCCGCCTGTGTGGGAGACCCAGTTTGAGTTTCCAGCTCCTGGCTGAAGCCCCAATTATTGTGGACATTTGGGGAGTGACCCAGTAGGTGGAAGAATGTTCTGTCTGGCTCTCTTTCAAATAAACAAAGTAAGTAAATGAATTTTTTTTTTCACTTAATTAGATGCTCATGGCAGCTTTTCTCATCTCTTTGATTTGCTGTGTTTTCTATTTCCCACCACCAACTTCCATAGCACCGCTGGTTTGTATTTTGCCAGAGGCAGGGCTGGTGAACACCTCTCAGGCGCAGAACACGCAAAGGCAGCCGGCCCAAGGGGAGCAATGCTGCCCTGTCCCCCTGCCCCCGCACAGCCACATTGGTCCTATGTCCCCCTGACGACACAGTCCAGCAGAGCTCAATGTCTCTGGGACTGTGAATGGATGTGCAGGCTGATAAACGGAGGAGAGCCTGCTGCTCTGGTCTGTGCTCTCAGAGGAGCAGCAAGGGCAGAACCGAGCTCAATTCTGTCTCCCTTCTTCAGGAACCGGCTAAGGGCTCACAGGGCAGGCAAACAGCTGAAACCCAGAAGCAAGAAGGGGATTATCTCTCTTTCCTCCCAAAGTTATTCCTCCAGTGATGACAGAACCAAGGCCAGAATTCTGGACTCCTGGCTCACACATCCTGCTGCTAAGAGGGGTAAACTCTACAGGCCGGACACACATACACATCCCGAGAGCGTGTGGGCCTCTGTGGCGCCGAGAGCATGGTGGCTCCAGCGTGATTCCTTGTCCCCACCCCCTCACCGCGTGTGACCCTGGGCATGTCATTTCATGGAGTCTCTGAGCCACAGCTCGCTCATACGTGTCAGGAAGACACCTGCCTCACGGCATGTCGATAGTAAGGAATCCAGCAGAGGGTCTTGCACAGACAGGAGCGGGAATGATGTTTATCAGCTTTAAAAGCTGGCGGGAGGGAACAGAGCCACGTCTTGGTCACTTCGTATAACCAAATCTGATGAAGACATCTGCCTACCTCAGTTCCTTTGTTCATTTGTTCACTCTCTCTCTGACTCATGCATTTTTATCCAGCATTTGCAGACATGAACACTGGAAGACCCCACTGGGCTGGTAACAGAGACATTAGGGGAGGCTGAGACAGGGTCCTCGTTTCTGAGAGTTGATGTCTCCATGTCCCCCAAATGTCCCTTGGAGCCTCTGTGTAAAGGCACCAGATATAGGGTCGCAAGCCTTCCTACTGCATCAGCTGGGACACCTGTGTGTACATGGCTACTGCGAGCTTTCTGCAGACAAGCCGTGTCCACATTTGTGATCCACAACACCAAGCAACGGGCCTCACGTTCTTCGGGGCGCTCCGTGCTCATGGGTGTTTTTCTCTCTTCCTTTATTTTTTTTAAGAAAAAAGTTCAAAGCACCTCACACAATGCCTAACACCTGGCAGGTACTCCGTAAGTACCAGCTATTATTAGTGTCATCATCACACACGCGGCCACGCTTCATCCCCACAAAAAACCTTATGTTGCCAACAAGGAAACTAGAGACTTGAAAAAAAGGAGACATGTCATTTGCTCACAGCCACACAGCCCAGACTTGCAGCCAGACACGTCTGGTCTCCCCTCCCTCCTGGGGGTGGGGGAGTGGCAGCAGGGGCCGGCAGGGAGCACACTGAGGGTGAACAAGGCGAAAGGAAGCCCTAGGTGGAGGTGAGTCAATGTGACAGCGGGGTCAGGATGAGTTGGCTGGTGTGACAGGATGTGGGACAACGTATCTGGGGGATTAGGTTCCAGATCAGGTAAAACCTCTCAGGTGCTGGACACTGCTGGACACACGGCACATAGCCATGAACAAGAGGAACACACGGCCCTCATGGCATTGGCCTTTTAGCAGAGGATAAGAGACAAAAGGGGGACGGGGGACACCTAAGAGCAAAGAAGAAAAATAAAACAGGCTGAGAATAGGTTACGTGTTGATTTTTAGATTTGCTGGTTCAGGAAAAGGCGAAAGGGACCCAAGTTAAAGTATGGAGGTGAGAAGCGAAGGGGACAGAGTGTGCAAAGGTCCTGGGGCAAGAATGAGGTTCAAGAAATGCCAAGAAAGCTTCCAGAGCCAGGAGGAAAGGAGTAAAAGTCAATCGGGCAAACAGGTGCCTGCTCATGCAGGGACCATAGGTGAGGAAGACGCTCAAAGCGAGATGGGAGGAATGCCAGGATCTCCCTGTGGCAGGTGAGTGTGGCGTTCACCTCAAAAACCTCCATTCTTGGGCCCAGCACAATAGCATAGTGGTTAAGGTCCTCGCCTTGCACATGCTGGGATCCCATATGGGCACAGGTTCTAATCCCGGCAGTCCCGCTTCCCATCCAGTTCCCTGCTTGTGGCCTGGGAGAGCAGTCAAGGATGGCCCAAAGCCTTGGGACCCTGCACCCACATGGGAGACCCGGAAGAGCTCCTGGCTCCTGGCTTCGGATTGGCTCAATTTCAGCCATTGCGGCCACTTGGGGAGTGAATCATCGGACAGAAGATCTTCCTCTTTGTCTCTGCTCCTCTCTGTATATTCTCCTTTCCAATGAAAAATAAATAAATCTTAAAAAAAAACAAAAAACCTCCATTCTCACCCTTTTCCCAAATACCCTTTGGGGAGGTCTGACATGCTCATTCTCCAAGAACAGGTCCCAGATGACTTGGATAAACCCTTGGAGTCCCTCCCAGGGCTCTGTCAGCGGCCACTTCCCTAGTTCCCCTGCATGCTCTGGCAGCCAGCTCAGGCCTGGCCCGAGGACATAGAAATCACCAAGGGGACCATCACATGTGACCCCAGCCTCCAGCCAGTCTCTACCTGAAAGCAAGCTGTAGCTTTCTCAGCTCTTCCCAGTGGGCTGCAGGAAAGTATCCATGCCAGCTCCCTGGCCAGGTCTCATGCAGGGCTCCCACAGTGGACACGTGGGGGCAGACGGCCTCCTGACGCATGGCTTGCTCACCAGATCATCTCCTCCAGGGTCTCCATAAGTTGTCCTGCCTCTACACAGGCTCTGAGGGATCACTCAAGTCCCCACCTCATACCTCCCTACCTAGTGCCTCCTCAAAACCCTGCCAAGGCTCCATGGCACACCACGGAGAAGCCCAGGCCTCATGGTTGTCCCAATCACACCAAAGCCTCCTCTCCCCACTCGCGGTGGTCTGGCGACCCTCCGTGTGGCATGGCCATTGGGAAGGTTTACACTCGTTCACAACTCCAGACAGCAAGCACTTCCATCTAGAAGGCCCTCTGCCTCCAGACCCTGCTCACCCTGCTCCGTGCCACTCTCAGCGGAGACCCTGAATAGCCCCGCTGGTGTACACTCCATGTACCTTTGTCAGAGCCCAGCTGGAAGGACCCCCCTTACCACTCAAGGAGCGCAGTCTCCTAGAGGAAAGGTTGCAGCATGGTGAGGTGGGGGGCTCTGAGTCCTGCATCATTTATGCCCACGTGGCCCCAGTGAGTTTACAAGAGACACAAGGGGCACATTCAGAATCTGTGCCAAGTCCAACGCTCGGCTTTAAACATCGCTTCCTCTGAGGGATCACACCCGACCCACCTGGCTCTCCTGTGATCTGCCCCCAGTCCCTCTTTCCTCCCCATGCCAGATGTTATCTCCATTTATAACTAACTATACGCGTGTCCCGCTGGCTCAGAGCTCTCTGAGAGCAGGGCCTAGGTCTGTCTTGTCAAGATGGGGCCTGGCTCATCCGGCGGGGTGGGGGAAGGTTAATACCTGTGTGATAAGTGGGGTCATTTCATCAACACTTTCGAACCTGAGTCTACCCATTTCTGGCTGCACTATTGGGGGATGAGATTGGATCCGGGAATGTCTGTGTACCACGACTGGGGTGGGGGCCTCTGGCTTACCAGGTCTGACCCCTGATGTTTTATTAGTGTCCACAGTCTCACCTTTTCTGATGAGAAAAAAAAATCTCCATACGAGAAGCTCCCTGGTGTTTGGGTTTCTGTCTTCCTCTGTGACAGCTGGGTGCGCATGTGCCTGCACAGACATGAGTTCTGCCTACCTGTGGTGAGTACTACATGCCTGTCCTTGTTTCCAAACCTGCTGCGCCCATGTGTGCATCTCTGTAGACACAGACACACATGTCTGTGTGGATCTGTAGGCTCTAACATCATCATTTCCTAAGAGAATCCTGACCAAGGGCGTGGGGTCCCCGAGGCCCAGGACTCACAGATACACATGTCTGTCCAGCATGCGTCTGAGGCTGTTTCAGCATCACTGCATACATCTATTTCAGTCCTCGCCCGTCTGTCTGTTAGTGACTAGTGTGGCCTCTCTTGTTGGGAGTGTGTGTGTTCATCATGTGTGTGTGGGCCGGGCACATGCACACCTGACAGTCTTTCTCAGCTACAGTCGCCTTCCCAGCTAGGATGACTACCTTTCTCTCTCTCTCTCTCTCTCTCTCTCACACACACACACACACACACAAACCCATCCTCATATGTGCTGTGTGGATGGGGAGGGGGCTGTGGTGTCAGCCAGCTCCTGTGTCATAAGGTTAATTTCTCCACAGCCAGGCAGGCTGGGCCCTGAGGGGAGTGGTGGGGGAGGGGTTTGTCCCCACAGCCCCTCTGATAAATATGTATTTGGGACTGCTGTGCTCAAAGGTCATGGGGGGAGAGGCAGGAGGAGGGGTGGTCTGCACTGTGCTGTGCTGCTGGGTTCCAGCCGGGCCCAGAGCGGGCTGTGGGACCCCCGTCCATGGGGATGAGGAGACCCAGAGCAATTTCCCTGTCAGCCTGGTAGGGCCCACCCCACCTGCAGCCATGCTCGGAGGGAGATGCAGTTGTAGACACACAGCTATTCAAACTCTGGAACCTGCAACACACAAGCCCACGCCCGCTGATACAGAGATAGGCTCGAACGTATGCACAAAGGCAGCCTCATGGGCCACCGAGCTATGGGGAGCCGAGAGTCCAGAGCCAGCCCCATCTCTTCTCCCAATCCCATTCTTCATGCCAATGCAAAAGAATAATTTTTTTTTTAAAAAAGAAACACACAAGAGTGTGTAGCATCTCACGATAGGAAAGGGCTCTATGCACTCAAATACACATGCCTACGCACACGCCATGACACAAAGGTACCCAGAGTCCAATGAGAAAGATCCTTGCACACTTGGTGGGTAGGCATTTGCACACATATGCATCAGCAAGCACACACACACACAAAGGCACGCGCAGAGACGCATATCAAGAGTCCCGAAGACACAAAGTTCTGTGGAGGTCAGTGCACATTGACAACCGCAGATAAGCGAAAGAATACACATATACACAAATACAAGGACCCCCAGACACACGCCAGGCAGGCTTCATGGAACAGCCAGGCTGGGAAACCCATCCTGCTGCGACACAGCCAACACCGGCCCTTTCCCCTATTGAGGCGAGAATGGCTGGCTGGGCTCTGGTCTATGGCTTCCACACCCAGCTAGCTTCAGCCAAATGCACCATCATTTGTCCAGCTCTGAGTCACATCAATTGTCAAGCCTCCCCTCCTTGCTGACCAGTCAGCTCGGCCATCGGCGGCCTCGGCCATTAGCCGGCTCCTGCCTCTGGCCTGCATTTGTTGAATCTCCCTTACCTGGCAGAACTGTCCGGACCAATGGAGCCCTTTGAGGGTCTGGCTGACCCTTCCCTCAGGGGAGTCCGACGTGCCCTGTTGTGTGACCCTCAGTCCATGCCTCGGGGCAACCCCCCTCCTCGGCACATTGCTCGGGCTCTCATTCTTCAATGCCCGCTGGCCACTGTGGTGCTGGTGGATTGCAAGGCTGTGTTTGAAATGTGTAAGTCTGCTTGTAGGTATGTGTGTACGGGGGGTAGGATGGCTACAGCTGTGTTTTAAGTCAAAAGCAATGTGGTGTGTGTGTGTGTGTGTGTGTGTGTGTGTGTGTGTGTGTGAATAAGGGGTTAGTATGTCAGTGGCTGTGCTTAAAGTCAAAGAGTACCTGAGTGTCCGGCTGTGTGTCTAGGGAGACAAAGTGGCAGGGGCTGTGTCCCTCATGTGCGTATGTGCATGGACACATATTTGTGTGTGTGCTGCAATGCCAGAGTGATTTGGTGCATTGGCCTGGGCTTGCTGTGGAGGAGCCACGAGGAGCTGCCTCTGTTCGGGGCATGGGGGGGTGGTGGGCAGGACGGTCGGGCATCTGTTTCCCAAGCAAGTGGAGTGTGTCTCTCCGGGACCCTGCTGCCTGTGTTTGTGAAAGTGACAGATGCTGCCTCTCTTGGCCTCACTGCGGCGGATTAAGTCTGTGAATGCCACATGAGTGTGCACCCTGGGTGGGGGAGGGTCCCCAGCCTGCTGTGACGCTCATGTGTGTGTGGGCCACAGCCCTGTACATTCTAGGATCCTGGGGTGAGGGCTCAAACAGCCCCCTGTGGGTTTCCGTGATGGAGAGTCTAAATGCAGAGCAGGATGAAGGTCCCGTGTGTGTACACAAAACTCATGTACCCATCCACTGTTTATGCCATCCAAGGATATTGTCACAAGGTGTGTGTGTGTGTGTGTGTGTGTGTGTGTGTGTGTGTTTGTATCTTTCTTCATATTCTAACTGCATGGCAGATAGCCACTGCTTGGTTAGCTTAAATCCAGACTTGTCAGAGCAGCATCCCAGTCTCCACCAACGGGGCGCCTTGCACAGCGGGAACACCCTTTGCTCCAAGGGTTGTGCCCCCCCAACCGGGCTGTTCCTCCCTGCCTCCCTCGGCCATCTTTAGACTTCCCCTTACTTTCCCTTCTTCGGCACCTAAGATCCTCAAAACCACTCCTCCCTGTCTAAACCCGTCTTTTCCTCTTCTTCCGGATTCCTAATGACCAGGAAGCTCCTTTTGTGTTCACAGTCCAAGCACCTGTAATCTTGTCGGAGGCAGGGACTGGCTCAATATCAGAGCCCAAGTGCCTATTAAGCCCATGGTTCATGTCTAATAATCATTTTCGGGTGAGAAGTGCCCGGTTACCTCGGAGAACTAAGCATGCCTCATTCATTCAGTGATTCACGCCACTCAATAAACACCTATTAAACGTAAGAATCTTGAGTGTGTGGCCAGTACCTCCAGTCTCCTCCTGAATGCGTCAAAGCTGGAAAAGTGACCTCACCCAGGGATCTAACCAAGTTGTAGAGGTAGTGAACGAGGGCAGACACACCTGACCCTCAAAGCCTCCACGGATATCTGGAAGGGTGGCCTGGGAGCGCCTCCATGCCTGCCCTTGGCACAGCCCCAGCTGTGGTCACACGCCAGCTTTCCATTCAGGTCCTCGAAGCCCTGGCTGAGACACACACAGCATCCATCCACCTGACAGGTCCTGGGAGATGGAGTTTGGATGGGTATCCTGGGGTTGGTGAAGTGGGAAGAAAAGACAGCATCCGTACAAGGAAGTGGTGCTGAGATAGCTAACGGGATGGGGACAGAACACGGAGGACAGCCAGAGCTCAGGGTCAGGACTCCAGAGACCCTGGTTTTAAGCCAGCATGGGTGTTTCTGAGCTGAGAAAATGACGTAAGCCTCAGAATTCTCGTTTGTGAAAGAGGCACCATCAGGGATGCTATGGGAGCTCTGGGGGCTGCGAGGGGCATCACTGGGATTATTAGATCAGGTGCTAAGTCCAAAGGGAAAATGGCTAAGAGATGCATTTAGAAGGAAGAACAGATCCCAGCCTGGGGAGAATCCACACTCATTTGCTCTTTGAACAACTCTCCACTCCCAGGTTTCTCAACCATTTTCATTGCAAAAATAAAAACCCTGGAAATTAACCAGCATATGCCTAAGGAGGAAACAGCTCCCCTTGCCTCACCAATATCCAAGTGGTCCCTGGTGTGGCCCCCTGGTCCAATAACCTGGTGGTCATTCCCCACACATTATGAAAAGTTCTAAGCAGCAGGGCGCTAAGGATGGGGCCCTTTGGCTGCCACCTTGGTAAGGCAAGAGGAGGATCCTGGCCAATGGCCCCACAGGCAAGAAGGAGGTACGCAAGGGTCCTTCAAAAAGTACATGGAAAAATAGAGCTGAAAGGTAAGTTAATTTTGGTGCAAAATTTTTGAAATCCACACACACAAAGGATCTTTTTAAAAGTTCATGGAGGTGGCTCCGGCTACCCGTGTGAGGGCAGCGTGGAGCTACCATGGCACCCCTTTGTCATCTTGGAAGGAGGTAGGGTTGGTGATGGTGGTGGTGGGGCTTTAGGGGGTGGGAACCCCAAAAAATAAAACAAAAAAGTTCATGGAGAATGTATACAATGGAAAAAAATGATGTGTGGATTTAAACTGTAATGGAGGTGCCCTGAAGCAGTCACTGGAAACACATCTGACCGGCATGCTGTGTAGGGTGCACAAGCTAACAACCTCTCCCGAATGCGGCACGGTGCGATAGTCGGGTTCCTTCCCCACCGCCGTCACACCAAGACACCTTCCATTTTCCTGCACAGACTGCCAACTGAGGCCCCCAGCGATGAGCTTCACAGCCTTCCAGAGGGCCACCCAGTAGAGGCAGGATCATGAGAGCCTGGACCTCTCTGATGGGCACGGATGGGCCTCTGTCCAGCATTCCTCATCAATCAGGAAGTGGCCGTAGATGGCTGGTAAGTGCTGGTAAACGGCTTTACCAGCAACCAGAGCCGCTGCCCTGCGGCCCTGTTTGGCTTCCTGCTGGATGGCCTGCCACCCCGCCACTGGCCACTCTGTTACCGGGAAGAACCAGGGAAGCTGTCTGTGGCTGGCAGGCTCGGAGGAAGGGGAAATCTCTGTTTTGCTTTCTTAAACTCGATTTCAGGGTTGCCGTACAAGCATGCTGTCAAATTCACCCACTGACAGGGACCCCATGCGCTCCCTCATCCCTCGGCATGCCATCCAGACACTGCTTCGCAGGGACACAGCATCAGGGAGAACAACAGAAACATCTCCATGCAGAAATGGCACTTTCACATGTGTGACTTTCTTTGATGTCTCGCGTACGCACACCATGTTCAGACCTAGTGTCCGCACACAGAGCTTATACTCCAAACGCACCGCATACACGGGATGTCACATGTCCATCGCCGATGCCAGGCTCGGTGCAAACACACACACACATGCACACACGTGGACGGCGTCTGTACACAGAGCCAGAAAGCGCTTCCCGCATGCACCTACAGCGGGTGGTACGAAAACATTGACAGGAGAGAGGTCGGGACAAATACTGGTGCTGACTCCTCCTTGCGTGGACAGCTCCCATGCCAGAGACATGCCCCCTCGCCCCGGTACCTGATGCACCCCTGAAAACACATCCTGGTTCTACATTCTCCAAGCCTCCGGCTCCGCGCACAGCGAGTACACTTCCTGAACAGCTCTTGCCACGCATGCAGACCTTGTAGCACACACAGCCGCCATGGCCTCTCTCTGTACACACCAGCCCCCCGCCACGCACTGACTCTGTGCCCTCCTCTCACACCCTGGGCTTTGGGAAACAAAATTCACTTGACGGGATGGCAAGCGAGTAGAAGCTACTGAGTTAGGTGGTTGGTTGGGTCTTTCTCTAAATCCGGAACCTACTCCTCAACTCCACAGGCCTCAGGATGAAGGGAGAGAGTGGGGAGGGGCCGTTGGGCCAGAAGCTTCCTCCAGGGAATCTTCTAAGGCTCTAAGGACCGTCTCAGATGGACCTCACCCCGGTTTCCTCTCCTTTTCACTTCCGGCTGGCGATCTGTGGTGTTTTCTCCTCTGTCCACACCCTTCTCTCAGTGGGGCTGCGTCCACAGCCAGGAGCCCTCACTTCACATCTTCCCCTCCCCCTCCCGTAGCCCCAGTGAGCATCCAGCAGGACTTCTCCAGAGGCCAGAAGGAAACAGGAGGTGGTGCTAGCAAATAACCCACCCACCACCACCACCAAACCTCCCCCACCCCACCCCCAGCCTCTGGCCCCAGGAAGGAAATGGCCCCTGGTTAAAGGAGGGGGGGGAAAGAGGTTTTAAAAAATGGGGTTTTGGAATGGGGGTCAGGCTCTAGTGAGAAGTTGGAAGATCCGTGTACTGCACAGAAGCCCCTCTCCCTGGCACCCTGTTCAATGCTGATGCTGCAAAAGTGACGAATAAATGAAACTGAGGGAGGGGAGTAGAGAGGACTGTGACAGGAGAAATGAGTGGCGGGGAGGAAAGAATGAAAGAAAAGGGGAAAGGGGGAAGGGAGAAGGAAGGGGAAAGGAAAGGGTGGGTGAGAAAGGAGACAGCAAAAAAGAAAAACTGAGGTGGGAGAGGAGAAAGAGCTTTTCCTAAAAGGAGGCAGAGACACTGAAAACTGGAAGAGAGAGAAAGGAAAAGCAGTCAAGGCGACGAGAAAAAGGGAGAAAGGACACGAGAAGCAAAAGAAAAAGAGAAGGGAGCCCACGGGGTTCCCCAAGTTGCACTTTTCCCAGAGAGCTGAGGGGCGCACCGCGGCTCCCCAACATCACTCTGGGGGGCCCCCCAGAGCTCTGCTTTGCACCGCTCCTCCGGCTGTGATGCCGCGGCCTCTCTGCGCCTCACCCGGCAGCTGCCTCTTCCCATTGCCCACCCTTCTACTGTCCGAGGCGCCCCCGTGCCTTTCTCTCCCACCCGCCCCAGCCCTTTCTCATTCCCTGTGCCTCTTACCTCTCCCCCCCCATGCACCCTGCTTCCTTCGGAGCTTCAGACAGCATCGCCAACCAGTATCCTCACCATCATCACACTAAACCGGCCCCCACACCCCCAGGAAAGGAGAGAGAGAGAGAGAAATAAATAAATAAAGCAGCCGGCACCTCCGCCAGCCCTGATCCCCTCTCTTCATTTTCTCCACAGTGGCCCCTTCCTCAAATGCAGGGTCAAAATGGGGGGTCCCCGCCCAGCCCAGGGAGCGGCTTCCTGAAGCGCAGGAGCCAGCTGGAGCCCATGCCACCTCGCCTCTCTTCTCCACTCGCGCTCCCTTTTTGTGTTCCGTGGCCCCAGCAATGATGTGTTTTATTTTCATCTTTTTATTGTTTTTTTTTTCTTTATTTTTCGGCCTGGGGGCGGCAGCGACGAGGTACCCGCCGCCGGTCCCTTCGGCCGGCTCTCCCTGGCTCCTCCGGCTCTTTCTCTGGCTGGCTCCTCCGTCCTCTCAGCTCGGTCCTCAGCCGTCTTTCCCTTCCTTTCTCTGTGCCTCCCCCTCCACGCGTCTCCCTTCCCGATCCTTCTTGCCCCTTCTCCCCTTTTTTCTCCCTCTTCACCTCCTCTCCGTCCCCAATTCTTCCCATCACTACCAGCCACCCCCCCAACCTCTCTTTGACTCCCTCACTGCCACCGACAGCCTACCGACCCCCCACCACCACCTCCACCCCAAATAATAAAAATACCCAGCCAGGGGGCAAAGCCCCGGGCCCGGCGCCGAGAAAGAGAGGCCGGGGCCGGGGCCGCAGCGGCGGCGGGCGGCTGGAGCGCGGTGCGGAGCGAGAGGCGCCCGCCCGGCTCCCGCCCGGAGAGCTCTCTGCAATAGGCCGAGCCGGCTGCATTAAGCTTCTTGCAATCAATAAAGCGCGGGTCAGATTATGCAAAGCGCAGATATTAATATGCAAAGTTTTAAAGATTTTTAAATGGAAGGGCGAGCGGCGGCGCGGGCGGGCGGGTAGGGGCTGCGAGGGGAGAGGGAGGAAGGGAGGGCGGGCGGGCGGGCGCGCAGGCGAGCTGGGGAGAGGAGGAGGCTGCCCGCCGCCCGCCCGCCCGGCTGCGCCGCGCCGCCTTGCCTTACCGCTGCTCCCATCGGTAGGCGCCGCTGTCTTCGCCATGCGCGTCAGCTGCACAGCTCCGAGGGGATGGCCGAGGAGGAGCCGCCGCCGCCAACGCTACCCCCGCTCCCGCTCCCGCTCCCGCGCCCGCTCGCTGCCTGCTGCTGGCGCTGCTCTGGCCGCTGCTCCTCGCCTGAGCTGCCGGCGCGAGCCCAGGCGCGCGCCATCCCCGGCTCCCACCTTGTCCCCATGGCAACCCCGGGCCCAAGGATGCTCAGAGAGAGAGCGCGAGTGAGAGAGCGAGGGGGGAGAGGGAGAGGGAGAGGGCGGGGAGCGCAGGGGACACGAAGGCAAGGGAGAGGCCCGAGACCTACAGAGACACAGAGATGCCCAGAGACAGAGATACAGAGATGCGCAGAGATCCGCAGAAGCGCAAACAGCGCGTGGGCAGAGAGCTGGGAAGCTGAGGGGACTCGGACACGAGAAGAAGCCGCGAGACCCACGGAGACCCGCAGATATCCCAGAGACAGAGAGACACAGAGAGAAGGGGAGCAGAGGGGGACTTAAAGGTAGGGAGGAAGTCTGAGGCCCAGAGACTTGGAGAGACACCCCAAGACAGGAAAAGAAGAGCGACGGGGTGCACAGTCGACAAACTAGAAGGGAAAGACTTGGAAAGAGACCGTCCAGAGACAGGGACACAAAAAGGAGAGAAAGAGAGAGGGGTGTGGAGCAGAGAGAACCTCAAAGACAAAGAGGGGCCCTCAAGTCCAGGCTCAAGAGATACCTAGTGACAAAGAGGAGGGAGAGGGCCAGGGGCATAGGGGCCATGGACACAGAGGGACTCAGGGCCGGGGAGGGAGCAAACGGAGCCACAAAGGCAGAGCCCCCCTCCTCCTGAGAAGCACAGAGACATCCAGAAATGAGAGATGAAGAGAGAAGGCAGACAGAGGTAGAAAGAGAGCAGAGAGACAAGGTGATTCCAGATCATACACACACACACAGACGCTGAGGTCAGAGAGGCAGACGTGTGAGAATCAGAGGCAAAAGAAAGCTACAAGCACACAGGGACCAAGAGGTGAGACAAAGTTGGAGGAGCCACAGAGACAGGAAGGCAGAGACAGAGAGATCCGAGCAGCACACACCTGCCTCATCAGAGACGTACCATCAGAACCACAGATACCAATGGGGACCCAGAGACACAGACAGCGAGAGAGAGAGAGAAGGAGCGTCAGGTGAGAAAACAGACCCCAGTGAGAGGCAGACAAACACCAGAGAAAGACACTCGGGGATTCGGAGGCAGAGCCCAAGAAACAGAGGCACACTGAGCCAGAAAAAGGGACAAAAAGGAAATTTGGAGATGGCAAGAGACAAGAGACTAGGGCGAGTCAAAGTGACACAGGGACACAGACCCGGAGGTGCAAGGGAAAACGGGAGAGGAGGAACTCGGGAGACACAAGGAGATACTGGGAGATGCAGAGGTGCTGGCAAGGGCTATCGGGGCGCCCAAAGGTCCACAGCGGGATTTAAGGCAGAGACAGGAAGACAGAAATGGAGAAGTCAAACACAGAGGAGGAGCTCAGGCCGGCACGGAGAGGGACAAAGAGCCCAGAGGAGGCAGGCTGGGGTGAGGGCAGAGACCAGCGGGTGACAGGAAGGTCAGGTGCAGCAAAGGGAGAGGTCTGCGGTGGGGGGGGGGGAGGGACGGAAAGAGGAGGGAAGGGAAGAGAGGGGCACACAGCCCCCCCGCCGCCCCACCCCGTCCCTGAGCCAAGCACAATATAGCTCAGAGACGGAAAGCAGAAAAAGGAGGGCAGACCAGGAAGGCGTCCTGGGCCCTGGGGTCTCGCCCCCTGCTGGCAGGAGTGAGTAGGCACTGGAAGAGTGAGTGGTACCCAGACCCAGGAGGGGGCAAGGGGCTGGGGGTGGGGGGGACGGAGGGTGAGAGGAGGAGGACTCAGGTGAGCCCTTTGCTTTGTTGCCCACGGGACTACCTCGCACCCACTGAGTGGGCGCTCAGGACCCTGGCAATGTGCACATGAGAGAAACATGAGTCACCATGAGTAGGGGAGGGGTCCCCGGACCTAGACTGCAAGTGCATAAAATAAATAAAAACAGGAAATACCTACCCCCTTGGGTGTAAGTACCGGGACCTGTGCCGCGTGTGTGTTAACAGACACGGAACTGCCCGCTAGTCCCTGTGCGGAGCAGCCTCTTAGGACCTACCCCATGTGTGCAGCACAAACGAATGCAAAAAAGCGGGGATGGGGACTCAGGCACAATATGCGTCTCAGACCTGGAAGACTGTCACCCTGGGGTCCCTGCTCGGGAAGTACACCACACAAATACAAAGAGGAAATACCTACACCGGAGCGAGGCAGCCAAGACCTGCAAGAACACAAGGCAGCCGGGATCATCTGGCAGCCACATACCAGGCAGCTTCCTAGGACCCACACTTCATGAATGCAGGGATGCCTTACTTCGCCCCATGCCTAGCAAGCAGACACAGAGCCAGACAGACCCACACGACATCAACAACACGTGCGAGGAACACCCATCCTGCCTGCAGGCAAAGGCAGGCAGGATCCCACTCCTAAGAGCGTGTGTCATGATAAGGCTCCAGTGACTCACCCTCAAAGGAGCAAGACCGACCAATGGACCCAGAAATGAATATATCCAGCGGACCTCTGGGCCCCCTCTCTGTATGACTACAGCAGATCCAAGAGCCACAGACACTCTGCTCACATGGAAGTTCCAGGGGGGCTGTCTCATTTTCTGCCTCACCCCCAACCCCTAGAAGGACTGGAACATGCTGGGGAACAGGAGATAGGAGCAGGCTCGTCCCTTGTAATGACCGATGACATGACAATCACGCATCTGACAAGTGTGTGAGCATCTGACGTGAACCGGGGTCACATGTTTATTGGACACTGTGTGGAGTGCCTGTGGGCCTTAGCTTATATACAAAGATTGCAAACAGTTCATGGAGGGTCTGGCGTAATTCCAGAGTGGCTGACTTCTCACTTTGCACACGCCAGGATCCTGTACAGGCCCCGGTTGATATCCTGGTTGCTCTACTTCCCTTCCAGCTCCCTGCTTGTGGCCTGGAAAAGCAGTCGAGGTTGGACCAAAGCCTGGGGACCCTAAACCCACGTGGGAGACCTGGAGGAGGTTTCTGGCTCCTGGCTTCAGATCAGTTCAGCTCCAGCTGTTACAGCCACTTGGGGAGTAGTAAACTGGTGTATGGAAAATATTTGTCTCTTCTTCTCTCTGTAAGTCTGCCTTTTCGATAAAAAAATATTTAAATACTCTCTTAAAAAAAGTTCACAGAAAGGGACAGGCATAGTAAGCAAAGCCTGATGAACTGGCATCCCACATGGGCACTGATTCAAGTCCCAGCTGCTCTACTTCTTTACTATTATTATTATTAAATTCTTTTTTAAATTGGAAAGATATACAGAGAGGAGGACAGACAGAGAGGAAGATCTTCCGTCCAATGATTCACTCCCCAAGTGACCTCAATGGCCGGAGCTGAGCCAATCCAAAGCCAGGAGCCCATAACCTCCTCCAGGTCTCCCACGCAGGTGCAGGGTCCCAAGGCTTTGGGCCGTCCTCCACTGCCCTCCCAGGCCACAAGCAGGGAGCTGGATGGGAAGCAGAACCGCCGTTCCTGGTGCCTACATGGAATCCACCATGTGCAAGATGAGGACTTTAGCCACTAGGCTATCGTGCTGGGCCCAGCTGCTCTATTGCTAATCTAGCTGCTTGTTAATGGCCTAGGGAAGCAGCAGAGGTGGCCCAAGTTCTTGCCGCTCCTCCACACACACACACACACACACTGGAGCCCAAGAAGAAGCTCCTGGCTTGTTTCTTCTGCCATTGCGCCCATTTGGGCAGTGAATCAGCAGATGTTAGATCTCTCTCTCTCTTTCCTTCTGTAACTCTGCCTTTCAAATAAAAAGTGTTTTAAAGGTCACAGAACATTGCTGGCTCATTCTCCCTGTCAAGTGCAGACCTTGAGAAACTCTAGGTGACGGCTCAAGTCCATGGGTCCCTGTCACCCACACGGAAGACCTAGGCTCAGTTCCCAGCTCCTCGCTCTGCCCCGTCCTTATCTTGGTCCCTGAGGCATCTGGGGAGTGAACCAACAGATGGGAGCTCTGTCTCTTGAATAAACAACCAAAAACAAATGATGAAAAAAAAGTGGAATTAAAAGATAAATCGGCCCGGCGGCATGGCCTAGCGGCTAAAGTCCTCGCCTTCAACACGCCCCAGGATCCCATATGGGCGCCGGTTCTAATCCAGGCAGCTCCACTTCCCATCCAGCTCCCTGCTTGTGGCCTGGGTAAGTAGTCGAGGATGGCCCAAAGCCTTGGGACTCTGCACCTGCATGGGAGAACTGGAAGAGGTTCCTGGATCCTGGCTTTGGATCGGCGCAGCACTGGCCGTTGCGTTCACTTGGGGAGTGAATCATTGGATGGAAGATCTTCCTCTCTGTCTCTCTTCCTCTCTGTATATCTGACTTTGTAATAAAATAAATAAATCTTTTAAAAAAAAGATAAATCATATTGCCTCAGCCTTTTTGAACATCTGCCATATGACTGGTATGTCCTAATTATCCAGAATATTCATATGAAAGATGGGATTGGCACTGTGGCGCAGTGGCTTAAACGGTTGCTTGCGACGCTGGCATCCCGTGTCACGGTGCCTGGCTTGTCTCAGCTCTTCTGCTTCTGATTCAGCTTCCTGCTTATATATATATAAGCAGCAGAAGCTGGTTATGGCTCAAGGATTGGGGTTGCTGCTACTCACGCCCAGATAGAGCCTGGGACTCCTAACTCCAGCCTGGCCCGGCCCTGGTTCTTGCAGCCACCTGGGGAGTGAGCCAGTGAATGTAAGAGATCTAACTCTGATTTCTTATTTAAAAAAAAAAAAAAAAAAAAAACTGGGCCCAGCGCGGTGCTCTAGGGGCTAAAGTCCTCACCTTCAAAGCGCCAGGATCTCACATGGGATCATCCTCTCTGTCTCTGTCTCTCCCCCTCTCTGTATATATCTGACTTTGCAATAAAAATAATCTTTAAAAAAAGGTTTTATTTATTTATTATTGGAAAGCCAGATTTACAGAGAAAAGGAGAGACAGAAAGAGTTTCCCGCTGGTTCACTCCCAAGTGACCGCAACGGCCGGAGCTGAACCAATCCAAAGCCAGGAGCCAGGAGCTTCTTCTAGGTCTCCCACGCAGGTGCAGGGTCCCAAGGCTTTGGGCCGTCCTCCACTGCTTTCCCAGGCCATAAGCAGGGAGCTGGATGGGAAGTGGAGCTGCCGGGATTAGAACCGGCGTCTGTATGAGATCCTGGCGCATGCAGGGCATGCCATTAGGACTTTAGCCACTAGGTTACCCTGCCAGGCCCTCTCTTTCAAATCTTTCAAAAACAAAATGAAAATGCTTAAAAAAAAACCAAACACCCATAGCTGACATTCCTCACATACTTACTAGACCCAGAAAGCCCTGGGGTGCAGGTTGTCCAAAGTGATCTCTCAGGCTCCTCCCGCCCGGCCCTGAGCTGCGAGGTCTGTGCGTGAAGCACGTGTGGAGATGCATGCGGCGCCCTGTGCACAGCACGGAGAGGATGTGTGTACTCTCCCGCGAAGCAGCCTTGGCTCCAGAGAGCACCAGGCTCCTCTGAGTAGCATGTGCGCACACCTGCCTGTGGGTGTGCACGCACAGGGTTCTTCCTGTGCAAGCAAATGTGTGTTCTTAGCTCTCACCTCTCATTCCGCCTGCCCACAATTCAGAAACATATCCAGACGACGGCACCCAGCATACAGGCAATGCACTCCACTGCAAGCTATGGAATCTCATGTGTGTGCGTATCTCAATACGGTTCTAGGTGCATGCACACACTCCAAAATGTAACTAGTCTGCACACCTGTGGTCATGTGTGTGTGTGTGTGTGTGTGCATCTCAGCACGAGGGATGAGAGATGGAGAGGAGGGACGGTGAGTGGGGACCAACCAGAGAAGCCCTGCCCAGATCCAGCAGTGTGAAGGTGTCAGGAAGAGTGTGGGGACCTGGAGAGAAGAAAACAAGAGGAGGGGGCCCAGTGCCATGGCCTAGCAGCTAACCGGGAGCCCATACGGGCGCCAGGTTTAATCCCGGCAGCTCCACTTCCCATCCAGCTCCCTGCCTGTGGCCTGGGAAAGCAGTCGAGGACGGCCCAAAGCGTTGGGACCCTGCACACCAGCGTGGGAGATCTGGAAGAGCTCCTGGCTCCTGGCTTTGGATTGGTTCAGCTCCGGCCATTGCGGTCACTTGGGAGTGAATCATCGGACGGAAGATCTTCCTCTCTGTCTCTCTTCCTCTCTGTATATATCTGACTTTACAATAAAATTTTTTAAAAAAATCTTAAAAAAAAAAAGAAAACAAGAAAAGGAACGAAACTACAAGAAAGAAATAGGAACAAGACAGAGGTTCTTTTTTCTTAAAGATTTATTTATTTTTATTGGAAAGCCAGATATACAGAGAGGAGGAGAGACAGAGAGGAAGATCTTCCATCTGATGATTCACTTCCCAAGTGACCAAAATGGCTGGTGCTATGCCAATCTGAAGCCGGGAGCCAGGAGCTTCTTCTGGGTCTCCCACACAGGTGCAGGGTCCCAAGGGCTTGGGCCGTCCTCAACTGTTTCCCCAGGCCACAAGCAAAGAGCTGGATGGGAAGAGAAGCTGCCGGGATTAGAACCGGTGCCCAGATATTATAAGTTTGTTTTTGACGGACAAAAGGATAAGCTGTAAGATACAGCCCCACATGCTGGTTCTCCCCAAATGCCAGTCAGGATGCTGAACCAGGCCTCGCAGGTGGGTGGCAGGAACTGTATCACCCAGGCCTCCTAATGGGCTGTACCGGCAAGAAGCTAGAGCCGGGATGCTGAACCCAGGCACGCTGATGTAGGATGTGAGTGCATCCTAAGAGGCTGAGGTGCAGGGGCCTCTGAAGGGGGGTGGGCCCTGGAGAAGTCTGGGGAGGAATGGAGAGAGAAGCACTGGCTTTGGGAGAAGCAGTTCAGGGGTGTGGAGACCTTTTCAATTCACCAAGAGGCTGGAGTGAGTAGTCCAATGGGGTGGGAGGACCAAGTGGAAGGAAGCAGGTTGGCACGTAGCAGGGGAGCACAGGCCAACTGAGTGAAGACAGCCAGGGCAAACAGCAGAGCAGCTGGAGTGGGTCTTGTTGGTGAGACCTGCCTAGGCCCAGCAGCTCTCCTCTCCTGCCTCTCTCTCTCCAGGCGCTGGATCAAACTCCATTGCAGAGTTGTGCTGTGGGGCACAGCCGTCTGCAGCACCAGGCTTCAGGCGCTGGGAAGGGAAATGAACAACCCATGCCCAGCCTTAAGGGCAGAGAGAAAGACGCGAAGCACAGAGGCCTCTGTACTGTGGGGCTCTGTTCTTACGCCAGTGTCAGTGTTTGGAAGGGGCTGGAGTGGGAAGAGGGAAACAGCTACAGGACAGGAAGGAATTTTGGGGAGGATTCGTGGAATTATGTGTATCATGCTCTTGTGGTGGTCATACAATTCTCTGTGTGTAAATTCATCAACATGTATATTTAAGATTGGTGAGTTGTGAAGCCAGTGTTGTGCCATAGTAAGCTAAGCCTCCGGCTGAGGTGCCAGCATCCTATAGTGGCACCAATGGAGTCCTGGCTGCTCCACTTCCCATCCAGCCTCAAAGGAGGGCAGCCCAAGTGCATGGGCCCCTGTACTCAAGCAGGAGACCTGGAAGAAGCTCCAAGCTCCTGGCTTCTGACCAGCCCAGCTCCTGCCAATGCCGGAATTTGGAGATTGACCAGCAGGTAGCAGATTCTCCTCTCTCTCAATCTACCTTTCAAATATATATGTATCTTTTAACAAACTGGCGAATTCTATGCTACAATAAAGCTGACCACAAAAAAATACAAGGTAGAACACCAAATTAGGCCTCGATGGGAGCCAAGAGGGGTGGGGGCAGGATAAGGGGACAAAGGCTTCCAGGAGGAGTGATGCCTGAGATGAGAAGTTAGGAGCAAGAGCAGGCAAGCTGAGGAGGTATTTTCACAGAAGCAGGTGAAAAAAGTTCAGTCTGCTTTGAACATAGAACGCAAGGTAAGATGATCAGAAAACCATAGTAGAGAAAATCAAAGATACAAATAACAAACCCTCAGCTCGGAGGCAGCTGCTATTGAGCGAGCCCCGCCTACATCCGTCAGGGCCCAAGGGAAGGTGAACTGCCAGACACGCCTCGGACTTGCCAGGTTTATCCTGTCTGCTCCACAGAAAGGGCTCCCTTCCCCCTGTCCTTCCCAGAGCTCCCACCTCTTCCCTTTCACACGGGGACATCCTTCCCACTGGGGAACAGTTGATGTTACAGCCGGCCCCCCAAACCCTGCCTGCATCTCCGCACAGCTTGGCGGACCCCAGGGCGTCCCTCCTCCCTGGATTCTGTGTGGCCGCTGCCCCCTGGTGGCTGGAGCTGTGCATTACCCAGGAAGGAGCGACGGCTCAGGCTCCTCCAGAACCCAGCCCAGGCCACCCCCAGCACTGTTCCCATGCCCCAACAGCCTCCTCCTTGCTAAACCCAGAACATTTCTATCCTGCACTATGCAGCCCCCCCTTTTTTAAAATTTTGTCTTATTTATTTGGAAGGCAGAATTTCACAGAGATCTCTGCCATGTGCCTGCACTAAGGCGGGTCCAAGCCTCATTTGAGTCTCCCACGTGGACAGCAGGAGTCCTAATGCTTGGGCCATCTTCTGCTGTTTTCCCAGGAGCATTAGCAGCAAGGTGGATCAGAAGCGGAGCAGCTGGGACTAGAACCAGGGCCCACAAGGGGTGCCACTCACGCTGCTGTACCACAATGCAGACCCCAATCCAGCTGGCTGCAAGCTCCCCCTTGGCACAGGACGCAGTTTGGCCTAAGAGGTGAAGAGGCTGATTAAAGATGCCCAGGTGGGGTTTTTTTAAGATTTATTTATTTTTTTATTACAAAGTCAGATATACAGAGAGGAAGAGAGACAGAGAGGAAGATCTTCCATCCGATGATTCACTCCCCAAGTGACCGCAATAGCCGGTGCTGTGCTGATCCAAAGCCGGGAACCAGGAACCTCTTCCGGGTCTCCCACGCAGGAGCAGGGTCCCAAAGCTTTGGGCCGTCCTCGACTGCTTTCCCAGGCCACAGGCAGGGAGCTGGATGGGAAGTGGAGCTGCCGGGATTAGAACCGGTGCCCATATGGGATCCTGGGGCGTGTTGAAGGCGAGGACTTTAGCCGCTAGGCCACGCCGCCGGGCCCCCAGGTGGGTTTTCAATACCCAGCTCCATCCAGCTCCTGACTTCAGCTTCAGTATCCAGCCAGTGTCGAAACCCGATCCAGTTCATTTACCAGCTTAATAGTAAGACAAACCGCATGCAAAGGCTCATCATCAGTAAGCTTTGTTTGCGAAAGAGCATTTTCCTAGAATTCAGCCTAATAGTTCTCAAACCCCCTTTTTCCTCTTCTCTGCTCCAGTGTCCAAGTTCAGGTCTTCACATCTGCTTGGCACACGGCCTTCTTCCGAGCTGGCCTCCCAGACTCCAGTTCTGCCCCTTTCAGCCCACCTCCCACACTGGCCACCAGAATCATCTTTCTCCAGCATGGCTCTGATGGAATCACCCCCTGCCTCAAATTCTTTCAGGATGCCCTGGTGCCAACAGGGAAGATGTCAAACTATCTGGCCAGTTTTTCAGGCCTTCCCAGTATCTGGGTCCCCTCTCACTCCCATCAATGCCCACTGCCCTGTCTCTGAGCCTATGTCCATGCAGTTCCCGACAGCTCCAGGCCTTCCCACTCTTTCAGCTCTGGCTAACTTCTATTCAACCTGAAGAACCACCTCATATGTGACCGCAAACCTCCAGTTTGTACACACACACCTGTTCGATACATACGGTATGAGTGCCTACAAGTGCAGCCACCCCCAATGGAAAGTGTTGGGGACAAAAAGGGAGAGAGGTCCAGGATCCTGTCCCCAAGAGCTCACTGTCAGAGAGGCAAAGGCATATCAAACAACAGCTCAGTGTGCTAGGATACAAAACTAGCCTAGAGAAATTTCCTTAGGATGCCCCCACTACTGCCAAAGTGAGGATGGGGCATTCAAATCAGAGTGTGAAACAGAGCATGGCAGATGAGGAAGACAGGGTTGTGTTCAGCCATAAGTCATTAGACTACAAATCAGGGGAGAATCAAGATGGTGGAATAGGGTGAGGACACGTTTAAACAGACGGAGAAACATTAGCCAGGGTGAAGCAGAGATATTCCAGGAAATAGGAGAGGACAAACCAACAGCAGAGAGCACCTGGAGACTGTTGGACACAGGAAAGCAGCAGACACAATGGTGTGGCGCTGCAGTGACCCAATATATCAGCGGCATTCAGCAAATGGCAAACTGAACTCCACCAGCAACCAGGTGGGAGGGGGAGTTCACTGGGAACCCAGACAAAGAACTGCCCAACCTGCTGGTTTGTTCAATTTGACCAGGAGCAGAGACAGAGCAGCACATCCCAAACAGGTGCTGTAGGAACAGGGTGGATTTTACAGCCCAAACCCCCCACTAGAGCCGAATTGGGCACTATCTTTTGTAGGGAGGCAATGGCTATAGGATAGGACTGTGCATGCACTAAGCTGGGACTGAACTCATTTTGGGCTCAGTGAATTACAACGAGGTGGCATCCTTCAGGTTCCAACCAAAACAGGTCCAGGTAGCCCGCAGACCAAACAGCTAGCAGATCAAGAACTCCACAAGTTTCAAATCAGTTGTCATGTTGTACAGTGTGGCAAAGGCTTTGACAACATTGAGCTGCGCATGCTCTATCATCCTAAAACTGAGAGAAACACTGTACAGACAACAGTGCAACAATAGCAAGGGATCACAGAGGTGGAGTGCTGATCCAGGAGCTGGGCTACACAGACCATGGTGGAAATCTAACTTAAAAGCCCAGATCTGGAACTTGCTGGAAGGACTGGCACAAGTGACTACGAACAAAGAGCCGCGTATCAACTGCAATAAGTAAAATCAATCTGCAGACCTGTGGGTGACACAGCTTAGAAACCTGCCCCAAGCAGAAGACTGATAACCAGAACTAATAATCAGAAATACAATGACCAGAAGCAAAAGAAGTACAATGACCAGGAGCAAAAGAAGAGACAAAGGCGCAATGATTATTGAAGACTCTCCTGCAAAGGAGCAAAAGCCTTTGCCAATCTCAGAATTAACTGAGGAAGACATTGGGAAAGTGGGGGATACAGAATTCAAAACACTTGTTATAAAGCTTCTTATCCACAATGAGAAGCACGCAAAGCAGGAGTTTAAGGAATTTAAGGAATAAACCATCATGCAAATTGTAAGTTCAATAACCCATCCCCAATCTGTTTTTTCAGCTGCATCCTATGTGCTTTGATGTTTATTTCATTTTCATTCCTTCCAAATACTTTTCTCTCGTTGAATTCATCACTGCCTCCTGGATCGCATGGTGACATAATTTTACTCAAGAGGCTTTTGTGCTTTCTTTTCGTCCCTCATGTGTTGGTTATTCAGTGTTGCGTTTTCTCGACTCCATGGTTTTTTCGATTCCATGTAATTTGTTGCTGTTGTTCTAATTCATACCAGTTGTTGACCTTATTTCGTGGCTTCTCAATTAAGGGAGTGTATAGTGATGGAGTAATAGAGACTACCATATTCAGATGTGGGGATACAATACAATATGCATCCTTGCTTCGAAATCAAAGATGGACTCCCAGTGAAACTGTTGGACATGAGTAGACAATGGGGTGCTGGACTATCTGACATTGTCCATACCAGCAACGTCGGAGCACACTTAAATAACAGACTGATGGAATCATGACTCCTTAGGAAGTACTATACTACTGTAACAACGTGGGGAAAATCAGCCAGGGGGTGGGATTTAGAAGGGGGAATCCCAGACTCTACAAAATTGTACCATATAAAATTCAAAAATTCAAAATAAAAACTCAAAAAAAATTACAAATCAGGAGAAAGATGTTGCTGGCGAAGGGGTAGGGAGACCCTTAGTGAAGCATCTTTTGATGTCAGAAGACGTGGGGAAGTATCTGCAAGCTTTTCATCAAGGAGATTTCTTTCTTTCTTGCAAGGTTTTCATCAAGGAGAGATCAAGGAGAGAGCTTCCTTCCTTCCTTTCTCTCTCTCTCTTTCTTTCTCTAGAAGATGCACTTGGGTCTTGGGGGGGACACGAACCAAGGGAGGGACATGGAGGAGACAACAGGTTCGAAAACCTTGGAGGCGAGTCACAAATAAAAGCAGGGGGAGGGTGATGTTGACCGTGGCCATGCTCCTCGCCTGGGTAAAACCAGAGAGCATGAGGGTGCCGTCCTCTGAGTGAGCAGAAAACGGGGGAGGCAGAAAGCTGCTGGTTTTGAAGCTCTTAGGCCTCTGCACGGCCTGTGAGACATGCCCTGGATCCAGCAGAGGGTGGCATTGCTCGTGCAGGCCACGCTGGGCAGAGGTCTGGGTGGAAGATGTCACTCCCAGTAACACGCAGCTCACAGCTGTGCTCACTGCCATCGCTGAGTCTCGGGAAGAAGGAGAGAGGACAGCAAGCACTATGGGCCCAAGAAAGGGACCAGAGGAAAGGGCACCTTTGAAGGGTGGGCAGAGGAAGAGGAGGCCCTAAAGGGGCCAGAGAAGAAGCAAGCAGGAAGAAAGGGAGGAAACGGAGCAGGCTGCACGCCGGGATCTGTGACCCCCAACTCCCCCCCGCCCAGTGACCCCCACCTCCTGGCACTGACGCCCTCGTGTGATTCTCTCTACTTGAGAGAGTGGGCTGGACCTGGGGACTCACTTCCACCAAGCAGAGTGTGGCAGACGTGAGGGGCGACCAGTCCTGAGAACAGGTGAGGAAAAAACCACATGTCCCTCCCTCGTCCCCTCGCTCTGGGAGAAGCTGTCATCCTGTGTCCCCCACACCTCACACCTTCAGAGAGACCACAGCCCCTAAATGAAGCTGCCCGTGGAGTCCCAATCCATAGAAGCTATGAAATAAGAAATGCTCATTATTTCGAGATACCAAGTTTTCAGTTTATTTTTATTTATTTAATTCAGGCATAAGACAAAGGAAGATTCCCTAGAGACGTACTGAACAGTGGAGTTCACACACACACCTGCACCTAAGGGCTGGGCACTGTGGAGTAGCATGTTAAGCTGCCACTTGGAAAGACTGTCCAATAGCACGGTGCTGGTTTGAATCTCACGACCTCTGCTTCGGATGCAGCTTTTTGCCAGTGCAGAATGCTTCAAGCACTTGAGCTCTGCCACCCACGCGGGTCACCTGACGGCAGTTTCTGGCTCCTGGCTTCAACCTGGCCTAGCTCTTATTATTTCAGGCATTTGAAAGTGATTCAATCAGTGGAAGATGTTTTCTCTTTCCCCTCCCGTCCTATCTCTTTGGTTTTGAAATTAACAAATAAATCTTTAAAAAAATTTTTTTTTCTAAAGATGTATACATCTTTATTGGAGAAGCAGATATACAGAGAGAAGAGACAGGAAGATCTTCCATCTGCCCACTCACTCCCCAAGTGGCCCCAACAGCCAGAGCTAAGCTGATCCAAAGCCAGAAGCCAGGAGCTTCTTCTGAGTTCCCCATGCAAGTGCAGGGTCCCAAAAACTTGAGCCATCCTCTGCTGCTTTCCCAGGTCACAAGCAGGGAGCTGGATGGCATGTGGAATAGCTGGGACATTCCATATGGGACATCACCCTTATGGAATCCCAGCAGTTGCAAGGCAAGGATTTAATTACTAGGACCCAGCAAGCTAATCTTTGGCCTGCAGCTCTAGCATCCCATATGGACGCTGGTCCATGTCCTGGCTGCTCCACTTCTGATCTAGTTCTCTGCTTACGGTCTGGAAAAGCAGCGAAGGATGCCTCAAGTCCTTGAGACCCTGCACACACATGGGAGACCCTGATAAAGCTCCTGGATCCTGATTGGCTCAGCTCTGGCTGTTGCAGGCATTTGGGGAGTGAATAAGCAGATGGAAGACCACCCCCCTTTCTCTGCCTCACCTTCTCTTTGTAAAATATGTCTTTTAAGTAAAAATAAATAAATTTTTAAACATTTGCCACCACTTGACATGCCTATGTCCCATGTCAGGGTACCTACATTTTCCACCCTATATCTGCTTTTAATTCCTGGTTCATGCTACGGGGGCACCCTCATAGGTATTAAGCAATGGCTCATGTATTTGTACCCCTTCTGCTATGTGGAATACCTAGAATGAATTCCTACCTCCTGGCTTTGGTCTAGTACAACCACAGCTGTCGTGGACATTTGGGAGTAAACCACTGGACAAGAGAGCTCTGTCTCCCTGCCTTGAAGATGCACATAAGAGATGGAAGAGTGTTCTAGAATATAGCCAGAGAAGGTCAGTAGCATACTGCATGTGAATGATTTCAGTGAGCTGAGACTTAGATGGAAAGTGAATGTTGAGGCTAGCATGAGCAAGACTGCTTGTTCACCGCAGACATCCACTGCCAGAACAGTTAGCAAGCGATGGCTTCTGTTGCTCACAGCCAAAGGACCCCAAATCATTTCCTCTCAAGCACTCAGCATGAGAAGCAGCACGATGGTTGGTTAAAGCCACTGCTTGGAATATCCACATTCAACATCAGAGCTGAAAACAGAGAAGGAGAAGGAGGCAGAAACAAAGGTCAGAGTGATGACGTCACACTCTAGAGCCAAGACGCAAGCAAGAGCAGAGGCTCCAGAACAGAGCCTGGAGGGATGGAGTGAATACAAACAAGCCCTGATTAGCCATGGGGATGCGCTCTGAGGAATGTGTCATCAGGTGACTCTGGAACCCCAAGCAGCACGTTACTGCATTGAATACCACAGACAACTGTGACGAGAAGAGCAGCACCAAGCAACAGGAATGCTTCAGCTCCATTATGATGTTGTGGGACCATGATCTGACTCACTGTACTAGTTGACGCAGGCCATTAGCCAACAAAACATGTTTTGGGTGGCACAAAGCTCTACCATGTGGACGCATGCAGCCCGTGAATACGAAGCTCAAGATCACAACTCATTTGCCCAAATTCTATTTGTTGAGAAAGGAAGGGCAAGTTGGAGAGGCTACTCAAGGTGGAGGGACCGAGAGGTTGGAGCAGCACCCATATGTGCCACCTGGTCATCGTTTTTCTCAGCCAAGTCCAGCCCCTGGACCAGGGTTAGGGCTCTCTCGGTCGACGATACAGAGACTAGCAGCATAACGGAATTGAGTGTGTGCTGGTTGTGTTCCGTCTGGTCTCCAGGCCATTCCCTACCCATATGGATGGCGTCATTTGGGTCCCAGCCCTCTGACCATTCATGAGTAACTCCCTAAGAAAGGAGCCAGCAAGAGTCTGCCTTCTGGATATTTCTTCTACTCTCAGATCCACCTAAGCATTTTGTTTCTGGAAGTGGCCACACACTGAACTCCTCTCAGGCATGTCCTCTGGCTTTCTCAGGGCTGCAGGCTCACCACTCACTGCCTGCTGCTGCCCCTTCAGACCTACGGGTTCTCACAGCTTCCTGTTGGTTCCCTCAGCCCTGGCCATAGCTCTGCAAACAGTTCCTTCATTAAATGAGCTTCAAAATCCCAGCT
This sequence comes from Ochotona princeps, assembly GCF_030435755.1. Classification (NCBI taxonomy): domain Eukaryota; kingdom Metazoa; phylum Chordata; class Mammalia; order Lagomorpha; family Ochotonidae; genus Ochotona; species Ochotona princeps. The sequence continues at coordinate 51,642,721 of NC_080847.1, read as the reverse complement.
GTGGTACCTTCTGTTTCCTGCTGGGACCCTGACTGTCAGAGGATCCGATGTGAGACTCTGGCTGGGCAGGGAAGGAAGAGAAGCCAGGAGGGGTCTGGCCAACTGGCAGAAGACAGAGGCATCCAGAGAGGAGAGCTCTCTGAGCTGATGCTGCAGCAAAAACTCATCAGACCTGGAAGGCAGGTGCTGGGATCAGAAAGCAGGACACTGGACTTCAAAGACACGGAAGACTGTACTTGGTGGCTGCAACTAGGGATTTGAAATTAGGGACACATTTTGAGCTAGAATCCTGGCCCCAATATCTTACTAAAGGTATTACCCAGGCACCTGTGTGTAAAAATAAGGCCACTAATGACCAGGCCTGCAGGTCTGCGTGAGGGGTAAACAGATAATGAAACATTAGGCAGAGTGCCCAGAGTGTGGCAAGTCCTCAGTGAATGTTCCCACTCCCAGGTGGTGACTCAGTGCAAGGTGTGGTCACAGGACACAGGAATGGACAGCTGGAGGGGGATGAAGGTCTCTGTGCAGATGAGAGATACCAGGAGGCCAGATAATTGCAGGCCTGGTTCACCATGGGGGCAGGTAAGTGTACCAGCAGAACAGTTCAGGTTGGGGTGGAGAAGAATTCTGTGAGCAGGTGCTGGAGGCTTCAGGAATGAAGGATGTGTCAACAGGAGCTGGGATGCTTGGTCAGAGAGCTTGAGAAAGCAAGCCTAAAATCTGTAAAGTCAGGTTAGAGTTGATGTCTGCCTAGGCCGAGTTCCTATATTCCTTTGAAATATCTCGAGTAATCATACGCCCTATGAAGCCAAAGCTTGCCGAGGCAGGGACTAGGTCGAACCCACCCCATGGTACACAGAAGAGTGTAGGTTGGCAAACGTTTGTTGAACTTAATGCTTGAGAGCAAAAAAGTCTAACCCTGCTTCTTATTTATCTTTGATCCTAACTCCATTCATCTCTCTGAATTCACTTTAAATAACTTAATGCTTCAAAGGGGGGGAGGCCTCTTATTCAATTTAAATAAATGTTTCCTGAAGCTTCCACACGTGCTATTCCATCTACTTAGCATACCTATACACATCTCTCCTCTCAAAGACTGCCAATCAGGAGCTGGCATTGTGGCACATGGGTTAAGACGCCGCATGTGACAACAGATCCCATATCACAGTACTGGTTTGAGTTCTGGCTGCTCTACTTCCCATTCAGCTCCCCGAGAATGCACATGGAAAATCAGCAAACAGCAGCCCACGTGTTTGGGCCTGATCCCTACGTGGGAGATGTGCATGGAGCTCCTGTCTTCCTGGCTTTGGCCATTTCCATTCTGGGAGTAAATCAGGAGATGGAAGATCTCTCTGTCTCCCTTTTCACTCTGTCACTCTGCCTTTCAAATAAACTTTTTTTTAAAGAGGTTTTTTTTTTAAAAAAAGACCAATGTCTCACTCGAGAATAAGCAGAAATTCATCGTTGTAGAGCAGTAAACCACGATGATACACTACACCACATCCATCAGATCAGTAAAATTAAAGCATCTGACAAGACCAATAAAAACAGGTATGTGAAGTGTCCAGAACTCTCATTCAGCTCAGTGCTGGTGGCACAGCACAGCCCACATGCAAACACAGCCTAGCAGAGCAGTCGGCAGAAAAATTCCCTCCTAAAATGATCAGTCGTAGCACCTTGCAACCTGTGAATGTTACTTTACAAGACAAAAGGGAAGTTAAGCCCCAGCACAACAGCCTAGCAGTTAAAGCCCTAGCCTTGCATGAGCTGGGATTCCATATGGGCACTGGTTCGTATCGCAGCTGCTCCACTTCCCATCCAACTCCCTACTTGTGGATGGTACAAAACCTTGGGACCCTGCACCCGCGTGGGAGACCCAGAAGAAGCTCCTATCTCCAGGCTTCAGATCAGGTCAGCTCTAGACATGGTGACCACTTGGGGAGTGAACTAGTGGATGGAAGATCTTCTTCTGTCTCTCCTTCTCTCTGTAAATCTGATTTTACCATAAAAATAAAGAAGCCTTTATTTAAAACAAAAAGTAAAGACACAAAATGATCACACCCACTTCTCCCTAACTCTAGATTCTTCCCAGCCTCATCAAGGATGTAAACATCACCTAAAACAAAACAATTTTTTTTTTCAAATTAAAACAATTAAACATAAAGAGTGAGAAATGGTACAAGTGAGAATTTGGGGATGAGGACATTTCCTTGGATTCTATAGGTGGGTATGAATATGATCACATTTGTCCCTTATAAGACAGAATGGGAGCAGGCTGGACCAGGCTGGACCGGGCTGGACCGGGCTGAACTACAGCACACACTGGTGAACCTGGTCTGGGACTGGCAGGGCAGGGCAGTTCACAGCACACACTGGCACAAATGGGAACCAGGCTAGGCTGGGTTAGACCAGGATACCTGCAGTTCTCAGGAGGGCTGGGAATGGGACACACAAGGCAAGGTTGCTACACCCACTAGCAAGATGCAGTTTGAAAAAAAATAAAACAAGAGACCCCTCTCCGCCCTCCCCTAGCAAGACAGGAGAGAAACAACCAAAAAAACCTGAAACATTTGGTCCACCCACATTCTTCCCTACCTGAAACTCTCCACCATAATCAGAGGCCCATAGGAGCATACATTCCTTTCAACTACATAAGCAACTTCTAAAAAAGCTTAAAAAAAAAAAAATTTAAAGGGCCTACCACAGTAGCCTCTTGGCTAAAGTCCTTGCCTTGCTTGTGCTGGGGTCCCATATGGGTGTCAGTTCTAATCCTGGCTGCTCCACTTCCCTTCCAGCTCTCTGCTTATTGCCCAGGAATGCAGTCCAGAATGGCCCTAAGCCTGGGGACCCTGCACCCACGTGGCAGTCCCCAAAGAAGCTCCTGACTCCTGGCTTTGGATTGAGCTCAGCTCCAGCAGTTGTGGCCACCTGGGGAGTCAACCAGCACATGCAAGATCTTTCTGTCTCTCCTCCTTTCTGTAAACCTCACTTTCCAATAAAAAGAAAGCTTTAAACAAATTTAAAACAAGCAGAAAGAGATGTCACATTGGCAGAAGAGGCGAGAGTAGTGCAACCAAAGGGGCAGAGCCCGGAGCTATGCAGCCACAAGCCAAGTGATGCTGGCAGCCAACAGAAGCTGCACCAGGCAGGAAATGGGTCCTCCCGTTAGGACCTCAGGACGGAGTCTGCTCGTGCTGACCTGCGATTTCAGCCCAGGCAAACTGGTTTTAGATTGCTGGGCTCCAGGACTGCGAGACAGTAAACTGTCTGCTGTGGGAATTTGTTAAGGCACCTATAAGATGTTACAGCACTTGGTAGCATCTGCCAAGCCAAAGCATCCAAAGGCACTTCAAAATGTTCATGGAAAATGAAAAAGATATAGGAGGAGTCTTTTACAAGATCATGGTTCATATCCTGGCTGTTCCACTTCCCATCCAGCTCCCTGCTTATGGCCTGGGAAATCATAGAGGATAGCCCATACTTTGGGATCCTGTACCCATGGAAGACCCAAAAGAAACTCCTGACTCCTGCCTTCAGACTGGTTCAGCCTGGCCAATGCGGCCTTTTTTTTTCAATATATATTTTGAAAATTTCTTTGAAATTACAGGCTTTTCTTTCTTTTTTTTAATTGTAGCGATTTTTTTTTTCATTGGAAAGTCAGATATAGAGAGAAGAGACAGAGAGAAAGATCTTCCATCCATCGATTCACTTCCCAAGCAGCCTCAATCTGAAACCAGGAGCCTACAGCCTCTTCCGGGTCTCCCACGTGGGTACAGGGTCCCAAGACCTTGGGCTGTCCTTGACTGCTTTCCCAGGTCACAAGCAGGGAGCTGGATGGGAAGCGGAGCCACTGAGATTAGAACTGGTGCCTATATTGTATTTTGTTGCGTGCAAGGTAAGGACTTCAGCCCCTAGGCTAACACGTCAGGCCCCATTGTGGCCATTTTGAGGGTGAACCAGTGGATGGAAGATCTTCCTCTCTCCCTCTCCATAAATCTGATCTGCCTTTCCAATAAATGGAAAAAGCAATCTTTAAAATAAATAAATAAGGTTTTTAAAAATAAACTCATATTTGAATTCCATTCTCCATGAATATTTTCAAATACATCCTGTACTCATAGCCATGTTCAGCAATTCTACTACTAAATCTATCCTAAGAGAAACATCATCAAAGGGGCCAGCTTGATGGCTCAATTGGCTAATTCTCCACTTGCAAGCACTGGCATCCTATATAGGCACTGGTTCATTTCCTGCTACTCTAGTTCCCATCCAGCTCCCTGCTGGTGGCCTGGAAAAGCAGCAAAAGATGGCCCAAATTCTTGGTACCCTGTGCCCACATGGGAAACTTGGAGGAAGATCTTGGCTCCTGGTTTCCAGTCGGCTCAGCTCTAGCCTTGATGGCCATTTGGGGAGTGAACCAGATAATTAAAGATCTTTTTCTCTTCTCTCTTCTATAAATCTGCTTTTCCCATAAAAATAAATAGAATCTGTAAAAAAAGAAAAAAGCTATCAAAAATATACACAAAGGGGACAAAGGTTGTTGGGTAGCAAGTTAAGCTGCCACTCGTGACATGCACATAACATCACAGTGCTGGCTCCTCCACTTCCAACCCAACACTCCACTACTGTGCCTTTGGAAAGCAATAGAAGATGACCCACGTGCTTGGATTCTTGTTATCCCTGCAAGAGGAGAGGATGGGGCCTGGACTCTTGGCTTTGACCTGGCCCAGACCCAGCTATTGTGGCTCTTTGGGGAGTGAAGCAGCAGATGGAAGATGATATTTGTCTCACACACACTTACTCTCTCTCCCTCTCTCTCTTTCCCTCTCACTCTGCCTCTCAAATGACCAAACAAATTTGAAAACACACACAAGAGTGTTCATAGCAGCCTTATTCAGAGCAACTCCTAAAAGGAAACAAACTCAAATTTCCATCAACAATCCAGTGTGTGAACTGACACGGTATATCCATACAATGGAATACTAGACAGCAATAAAAACGAGACAAGAGATAAGCCCGAGAATGAATCTGACAAAATATTGTAAGATTAGGGTAGTGAATATAGTTTCAAGTAATGATAAGGATTAATTACGGATCTTACTTAATTAGTGTCAAGTCGATGAGTAGAAAGTATTGAATCATAAAAAGGTGTGTGAATACTAGGCAACATTAGAACGGTAGTCACTGAGTATTGATAATCTAACTGCTAAGTTTGCTTCTGTACTGATTGCTTTTGTTTTAAGTGTAAGAGACAAGACTAATACCATGACAGGCATTGAGTAAGAAAGCAGGCCTAAGTCTCATTTCCCAAAGGTGACAGCGGAGCCTCTCAGAAACCACCCAGAGAAATGTGACCAACAGAAAAAGAGATTTAAAAAAAAAGCCCGGGCCCGGCAGCATGGCCTAGCGGCTAAAGTCCTCGCCTTCAACACACCAGGATCCCATATTGGAGCCGGTTCTAATCCCGGCAGCTCCACTTCCCATCCAGCTCCCTGCTTGTGGCCTGGGAAAGTAGTCAAGGATGGCCCCAAAGCTTTGGGACCCTGCACCCGCGTGGGAGACCCGGAAGAGGTTCCTGGTTCCCGGCTTCGGATCGGCGCACACCGGCCGTTGCGGCTCACTTGGGGAGTGAATCATCGGACGGAAGATCTTCCTCTCTGTCTCTCCTCTCTGTATATCTGACTTCGTAATAAAAAAAATAAATCTTTAAAAATAAATAAATAAAAATACAAATCTTTAAAAAGCCCTTAGCTTTGGGTGAGGGCAACAGACCAGCCATTGTCAGCTCTTACAGTCCTTTGTGTGATTTGATCTGCACTATGTGAATATGCAGCAAGTAACTAAGAAGAGATCATGTACGCGGCGTGACTAGGAGGATATAAAAGCTGAGAGAACCAAGCAGGGGCCTTGTCAAGACTCCACTGCGTTGGATGACTCGGACCCTAGCTCGAGCTGGCAATAAAATGTCTTTGCTTTTGTATTGTTGCATGTGGAACTCGCCTATCTGCAGTCTGGGGATCTTTTGGACCTAACAACATGACAGCAAAAGAAACCAAAACCAACAGAAAATACACTGCATTGCATTTATAGCAAATTCAGAGACAAGCTAGAGGAAGGCTCTGGCAGAGTAGTTGACCCACAGCCCATTAACCTAAAGCGCCCAGGCTTAAGTTTCAGCTCCATTCTGCATTTCGGCTTCCTGCTAATGCACACTCTGGCAGATGGCAGGTGGTAGCTCAAGTACTTGGGCCCTTGCCACCCACATGGGAAACCCCGTTGGCATTTCTAGCTTCCAAGTTTGGCTGCATTCCAGTCGTCCCCACTGCAGGCACCTGGGAACTGAACCAGTGGATGGGAGTGCTCCTGTCCTCTGCCCTCCACCACCCCATACCACCCCTCTCTTCCACCCTGCCTTTCAAATACATACATTCTTAAGAGTTGTTTAAAAAAAAAAACAACCTAGCATTGGGCCCAGTGCTGTGGCCTAGCGGCTAAAGCCCTCACCTTGAACGTGCCAGGATCCCACATGGACGCTGGTTCTAATCCCGGCAGCTCTACTTCTCATCCAGCTCCCTGCTTGTGGCCTGGGAAGGCAGTCAAGGACAGCCCAAAGCTTTGGGACCCTGCATCCATATGGGAGACCTGGGAGAAGTTCCTGGCTCCTGGCCCCGGATCAGTACAGCACTGGCCGTTGCGCTCACTTGGGGAGTGAATCATCGGACGAAAGATGTTTCTCTGTCTCTCCTCCTCACTGTTATATCTGACTTTGTAAAAAAATAAATAAATCTTACTAAAAAAAAAAACAACAACAAAAAAAACTAACATCCTAAGTCCAGCTGGGGGAAGTGGCAGAGCTGTGAATACCATGATAGAAAGCTGGGCAAGGGGCTGCTAGAGTGCTAGCAATGTATTTTTGGACAACGGTGAGATGTGTTTTATAACCTAACATGTAGCCCTGTGTGCTGTTTTAAATCTCACAACTGGAATGCTGGATCTGGCTGGCGATGTTGATTTTTTCACAGCATGAACAGGGAGCTCCCCCGTCCCAGGCAGGCCTTGCTGTGTCCCTCACCCAGCGTCCCCCAGGCTCCTCCAGCCTCCACTGCTGGCTCGGTCACCAACTCGGGGTTCTCCCGAGCCAGCACTCAGCTGATGGTACTGGGTCCCGGGAAGGTCCTGCTCCTCCACGCCGCTGACCAAATGGGCAGGAGAGGGCAAGGACTCGGCCATTCCACCTACCTGTGCCTCCGACCATCTGACTCGCTACAGTCCAGTCAGGAATATGCTCTCAGCCCTTCGCAAGGGTTGCCCCTGCCAACACCCTCTCTGAGGTTGGCCCGCTCCAAGCCCTCCAAGCCCACCTCCCACCCCCTAGCTTCCCCGGCCGCAGCTCATCCACCCCGACCCCACGGAATCCTACTTCTTGACTTCTGAAGCTTTCTGAGCCTCCCGGGTTGTCCTCCGGGCCTGGATCTGACCCACTTCTGCCCTCGAAGCTGCTGTTGGTCAGCCAGCGACGCCTCGTGCGCAGCCCGGCAAGCCCAGGCAAGCTCCACAGCGCATGCACCCAGGGAGGTTCCCGCCGGCAGGAGCGCAGGCCCCGCGCGCTTCCCGCCACTGCTCATCCGGGGCTGGAAGACCCGCTGCGCGCGCACACGCGCGACCTCCGACCTCCGAGCGTGAACCTGCGAAGGGGCGTGGTGAAAGGAGCGAAAGAACAAAGTGGGGAATAGAGTGCAACTGAAGCAGAGGGAGGAGTCTGAAACCTGGCCAGTCAGCAGGCAGGATTCACCTCCAAAGCTGAGGGACTGGCAAACCCCTTAGTTGGGAGCAGAACAGATACAACAGGAGACCCTCAAAATCGTATAAGAAAATCCGTACCGTGCGGTAAAGTCCTCGGCTTGCACGCGCCAGGATCCCATATGGGTGGTTCTAATCCCAGCAGCCCCACTTCCCATCCAGCTCCCTGCTTGTGACCTGGGAAAGCAGTCAAGGATGGCCCAGAGCCTTGGGATCCTACTCCTGCAAGGGAGACCTGGAAGAAGCTCCTGGCTCCTGGCTTCAGGTCCAGCTCAGCAACGGCTGTTGCAGCCACTTGAGGAATGAATCAGCGGAGATCTTTCTCTCTGTCTCTGTTCCTCTATATATATCTGCCTTTCCAATAAAAATAAAATAAAGAAAACCTGTGCCCTGGATCCAATGCAATGGCACAATTGGCTAATTCTCCACCCTTAAGCACCAGGACCCATAAAGGCACCAGTCCGATTCCCATCCAGCTCCCTCCTTGTAGCTTGGGAAAGCACTGGAGGATGGCCCAATGCCTTGAAACCCTGCACCCAAGTGGGAGACCCAGATGAAGCTCCTGGCTTCGGATCGGCTTAGCTCTGGCCATTGGGGTCACTTGAAGGGTGAACAAGCAGATGGAAGATCTTTCTGTTATCTCCTTCTCTGTAAAATCTGACCTTTCAATTAAAATAAACATTTTTTAAAAACAAAGGAAGGAAGAGACAGAGGGCGGGAAGGGGAGAGAGGGAAAAGAAAGATCTTTAAAAATAAGACCTGTGGGCCTGGTGCAATGGCCTAGCAGCTCAAGTCTTCGCCTTGGATGCACCAGGATCACATTTGGTCTCCGGTTCTAATCCCAGCAGCCCCACTTCCCATCCAGCTCCCTGCTTGTGGCCCGGGAAAGCAGTCGAGGACGGCCCAGTGCTTTGGGACCCTGCACCCATGTGAGAGACCTGGAAAGTTGTTCTTGGCTCCTGGCTTCAGATCGGCGCAGCACCAGCTGTTGTGGCCACTTGGGGAGTGAATCATCGGACGGAAGATCTTCCTCTCTGTCTCTCCTCCTCTCTATATATCTGACTTTGCAATAAAAATAAAATAAATCTTAAAAAAAAGAGAGAGAGAAATGTTACAACTTTAAAAATAAATAAATAAAAAATAAAACCTGTGCCCTGCCCCTAGTTCCATGAAGGGATGACACCCCCCACCCTAACCATTGTCACTCACTGTCGTCAATATGGCATCCATGCCAGGGTTTTCTCTTCTCTCAAGCACACAGGTTGACCTAATAAACAGACTCTAAGACAACGCAGCTCCTGCCAGTTAGATAAAGGCAGAGTTCAGGATCACTCAGACCTGCCCAGGCCTCCTGGTACCCTATACACCACTCACTTGTCAGGGGTCAAAACTGGCTTCAAAGGATGCCGCACTTGGTTACAGCCCTAAAATAAGAACAGTTCTTGGAGGCTTAGTGCAATGGCTCAACTGGCTAATCTGCCACCCTCAAGTGCTAGGAATCCATATGGTTGCTGGTTCATGTCCCAGCTGCTCCACTTCTCTTCCACCTGCCAGCTTATGGCCTGAGAAAGCCATGGAGCATAGCCCAAATACTTGGGATCCTGCACCCAAGTGGAAGACCTAGAAGCTTCTGGCTCCTGGCTTTGGTTTGGTTCAGTTCCATCCACTGAGACTATTTGGGGAGTGAGCCAACAGAGAGGAGATCTTACTCTCTGTGTCTCCTTTTCTCTGTAAATTGCTTTTCCAATAAAAAAAAGAAATCTTAAAAAACAAAACAAAACAAAACAAAATAACCCCAGCTGTTGAGACATCCTGCCTGTCCTACCCCTAACTGCCCAACCCTAGTTCCCCTTTTCCTTAGGAAGGAAAACCCTGGGTATGGTGCAAGAAGCTTCAGTTCCTGACCCCATACCCGAGGGGTGGGGAAAGCGGGGAGGCCACGACCTCAGCTGTGCAGCCAGGACAGCAGGCACTGGTGTTTGACTGCAGAAAGAGGAAGAGACACCCAGGCTAAAAGAATGCCCAGGACGGTCCTTGGTGTAGTAGAATAAGCTTCCACTTGTGGCGCCAGCATCCTGTATGGGCATCGGTTCAAGTCCCAGCTGCTTCATTCTGATCCAGCTCCATTTAAGCCTGGGCAAGCAATGGAGCAGGGCCCAAAGTGCTGGGCCCCTGTACCCCTGACCAGGAAGAAGCTCCTGGCCTCAGACTGGCTCAACTCCGGCCATGGGGCCACTTGGGGAGTGAACCAGTGCTTGGAAGCTACCTCCATGTCTGTCTTGTTTTTTAACTTTGCCTTTCAAATAAAAATAAATCTTAAAAAAAAAAAAAAAATGAACTGAACCCCTGGCTGCCTATCCTGTTTACCAACTGTGGGTCCTCCCATCAGGTATACAGGTCTGCCTCGCTGAACTAGTTAAAAATGCCTGGACCTGGGCATGCTAAGACACAACCTGGGATATCTGTAAGTGATGGACTTCAAGTCCTGGATTCACTCCTGATTCCAGCTCTCCGGTAACACACAGATGAGGCTCAAGCAGCTGGGTCGCTAACCAAGGTTGACTCGCTTGTCGCCTCAGCCTGGCCCGGAACCAGCTCTGTGGGCATGGGAGTGAGCCAGCAGGTAAAGCTTATCTGTCTGCCTCTCAAAGATAAATGTAAAAATCTGGCCTGACACAATAGCATAGCAGTTAACAGGTCCTCACCTTGAACGCACTGGGATCCCATATGGGCACCGGCTCTAGTCCCAGCAGCTCCACTTCCCATCCAGCTCCCTGCTTGTGGCCTGGGAAAGCAATCGAGGACAGCCCAAAGCTTTGGGACCCTGCACCCGCATGGGAGACCTGGAAAGAAGTTCCTGGCTCCTGGCTTCAATCAGCGCAGCACCGGCCCATTGCAACCACTTGGGGAGTGAATCATCAGACGGAAGATCTTCCTCTCTGTCTCTCCTCCTCTCTATACATCTGCCTTTCCAATAAAATACATAAATCTTAAAAAAAAAAAAAAGTAAAAATCCTGGAGACTGGGGACACCTCCCTCACTCCCTCCCACCCCAGGGCAGACGAACAAATTCTGAACAAGGTTAGGAGAGTGTGACTTCAAAGGCAGCATCTCATGTGATCGAGGAAAAACCAGGGAGAGGCCCTGAGAGTAGGACAGATCTGTGCGAGCAGCTGACGAGTGATCCTGCCTCCTGCCCACCTGCAGCCCCTAACACCAGGCCAGGAACAAGCCTTCTCCCAGCACATCGAGAGCCCTAAGGACAGCTCTTGTAGATCGTGGGGGTGAGCTGCCAGCTTCCTGCTAATACAGCCTGGGAAGCAGATAACTAAAATGAGCCCCTGGTGCCCACAGGGGAGACCCAGGTGGAGTTCCAGGTGGCTCCTGGCTTCAGCCTCAACCAGCCCTACTCTGCGCATGTGGAGAGTGAACCAGTACACAGAAGATCTCTGTTCTCTGCCTTTCAAGTAAAAGAGAAAAAAAGGTGAAAAAAAGAGCCCAACAGTCTTTGATGCTCACTGATACCCCCTCTAGGGCAGCTTTATTGGTGTCATTTGTCAACCATCTTTCCCAGCAGCTCCCAGGCCTCCTCCACCTTCCCTTTCTGAGATAGAGGTGTTTTCTGATCATGGCCCTCTAGGCCACAGCAGGCCCATCAAGTCCATGCTGTTGCTAATGCCACAGCACCCTGTGTGGCACTCTTGAGGGTGCTAGAAGCCTGTGTCCAGTTCTAGGGGGCAGGGAAGTGTAGGGAGGTGGTGACAATAGTCATGTCTGTGTGGGGCATTGGCAGAACCCCGACAGGCTGAGATATGTGGGCAAGGTGAGTAGGTGCCACATGTACCCACTGGTTTTAGCTGAAGCCCAGGTTGGAGGTGGTACAATCAGAGATCCTGAGACAAAAGCCCGTGGGCCAAATAAGGGAAGATTCTAGAGGGAGCAGGGTATGAAGTGTTGAGTGCATGTGTATGTATGTGCACAGTTACAGACAGCCTGTAGTCAGACACGCCATACACAGGGGCCTTCTAGGAAGGTACAGCTCCACCCCCCTCCTTCTGGGATCTACAGGCCTGAGCCCCACTCTCCAGAGGCTGAGGGACACACCTGGGGGTGGGGGGACTCAGGCGGAAGTGGTTTAGGCCTCAGAGCCCACATCCTGGACAAAGAGGAGCAGGCACTGAGCCACCATCCTGTCACAGTCCTCGGAGCTGCGAGGCGGACAGTCCTCTAGGGGCAGAGATGGCCGTCTTCCGGGGAGACTCAGACGCCTGCAGACTCAGTGGGGTCAGTCCTGTCAGATCCAGGATCAGGAGGCCTCTGCTGGGCGCCGGCCACCTTCCTCCTCCATCAGCAACAGGCGGCGCCGGCCAGCCTCATAGTCAGCTTCATCCACACTGACCAGCAGGCGGACCGCCTCGCGGCCCACGGCCTCACGCAGGGCCTCAGTCAGGAACACGCCCCGCAGGGCCTGCAGCAGGGCACCACTCAGGTAGTCGCCCCAGAAGGCGTCCAGGTAGGAGAGCTCTGAGAACTTGATGTCACACACCACGGAGCCCAGGTCCCGTGAGCGTAGCACTGCAGTGGCTTGCCCAAACACATCCAGCTGCCTTGCCAGGGCCTGGGGCCGCCGGGACGCCACGCCCTGCTCCAAGGCGGGCCCATGCTCACAGTACTCTGCTCGAACCCGGAGCCGAATGTCTGAGGGGGGAAGAAGGTCATTCATCAGGGTGGACCAAGGCTCTGCTCAGTGAGACTGCCACCCTGCCTCCCTCCTGGCACTCCCACAGGCCCCTCCCACAGCCCCACCCATTTGGTGAAGTCCTTGCAGGGCTCCACCCTGTGTGTGGCCTGCACCTCCCTAACCTCACACCCTCCTCTGGGGCTTTACCACTTCCTCACTGCTCCCCCAACCCTCAGGCCGGCTCCACCTAGTCCTGCCCCTCCCACACCAGCAGAGCTCTTTCCTTAGGTGGCCACAGGACCTGCTCTCTCACTTCCTGCAGATCTCTACTCAATTGCCACCTTCCCCTGGAGTCCCACTGGGAGTAAATTATGCCTCCACCACCCAGTCTCCACCCCAGCTTTCTCCTGCCCTACACCCTGCTCTATTTTTTCCTACTTAACATTGTGCAACCTACTCTATTGGCTGCTACTTGGCTGCCACGTCTCCTCCCAACCTCCCACCCCCACCCCCCGACCATGGGCGCTCCCTGACAGATTCTGACTGTGTCGTTCACATGCGTAATTACACTTGAGCACACAGGTGCTTGGTCTGCATTGGTGAGAACAAGATAGGGACTCCTGGTTTTGCCTCAAAATGTCCAGCCTCACAGTCTCCCAGTCTTCCCACCCTGACCTGCGCAGTCACAGTCCTGTGGGACTGGACCACATCCCCCTCCTCCCATCACACCAGGCAAGCACTAAGGAGGCAGCAGCTGTGCTGGCTCTACTAGCAATCAGCTGCCTCCTAACCCAGGGAATGTGTGAGCCCAGAACTACCAAAGCCAACTGGCACCCAGGAAGGGCAGATGACAGAAACCACATGAGCTCATTCAACTCACAAGCAACAGAGTGAGGCAGGTTCTGCGGTCACTGCTAATGGACAGATGAGGAAATGGGGACAAAGAGGGGACCTGCAGGGCCAGCACTCACTTCACCTCCTGTGCCACAGAGCCTCTGGGCTGGCGCTGCTAGTCACCACCTCTCTGAGCAGGAGTTTCTGCCTAAACCAGGGGATACTCCCTGCTATGAAAGGTTGTTAAGGTTAGAAAGAAAGTGGGGCAGGTGCCATGGCATAGCAGCCTAATCCTTCACCTGTGACATCACATCTCATATGGATGCCAATTTGTGTCCCAACTACTACACTTCCAACCCAGCTCCCTGCTAATGTGCCTGGGAAGGCAGCAGAGGGTGACCCAAGTGCTTCGGCCCCTGCATCCACATGGGAGACTCCAAAGAAGTCCCTGGCTCCCAGCTTTTGACCAATCCAGCTCTGGCTATTGTGGCCATTTATGAAGTAAACCAACAGATAGAGCTTGCACGCTCTCTTTCTCTCCTTCTGTCTCTGTAACTCTGCCTTTAAAATAAAAATAAATATTTTAAAAGAACAAAAAAGAACAGGTTGACACTGCACATGCTGCCCAGTAAGTACTCCAAAAAAGGCCATCACCAATAGCTCTAATGTGCCAAGTACCTGGTCCTTGGGGTTATATAGAATCAGCCCAGTGGGACAGCCCATTTGACAGATGAGGAAACTGAAGCTCTGGGAGGAGATCATGTCATGGGCTCCTTTCACCTTTCACACAGCATCTGCAGCAGAGCATAGGAGGCAGGGCCCCTGTTCCCCTGGAAACTTCTCAGCCCCACCTACTTCCTCCTTTCACCCAAACCCTTCCTCTTTAAACACTGAAGGGCACCCCTTCTTCTCCTCTCGAGGCCCAGAGCAGCTTGTCAAACCTCAGACCCAGGCTTTCCCCAACCTCCTGCGGGCCCAACTCCCTGCATCCTGAGGACCACACAAGTGCTCTGGAACCATGGCCTTGACTCCTCCAGATGTCTGGTGTGGCCTCCATCAACATGGGCAGGAGAGCAGCACCTGTCCAAGGCCTCCCAGGGCTGTCAGCAGCAGAGGCAGAGCCAGGCGGCGGGGTCCCACAGACCTGGAGGTGAGTCCCAGCTCTGCTACGCTCTAGCCGGGGGGCCTTAAGCAGGTGACCTCACCTCTCTGAGCCTCAGTTTCCCCATCTGAAAAACAGAGAGACAAACAAGAGGTCCCTGTACAAGGGCAGGGTCAGAGGAGTCAACAAGGCAGCTTGTAAGACACCTGACTCAGGGCCCAGGGCAAGCAGACACCCAGAAGCAGGAACTGTGATTGCAACACTTGCCACCTACCCCATGTCCCCTGCTCAGAGCTGCAGCTCCCTCACCCAAGGTCTCTGTGCTAACCTTCACCTGCACTCCCCCCATGACTGCTCCATCCTCCCACACCCTGCTGTTTAAGAGCAGCATGCTCCCAACACAAGGCTGGCCCGTCACAAACAGCTTCTCCATCTCCAATGGACAGGGAGCATTCCCCGCCAGGACTCAGTAAGACTCAGCTGAGGGGCCCTGGATCCTCCTTCAGCTCACTCTGCTCTTCAACAGAGCTGCGGATCACCCATGTGAACACACAGAGACCCCACCGTGTGGGGATGGGCACCACAAGGGGCAGCACAGACTCACTCAACAGTGGTGGGCACCAAGTGCCAGGCATGTAAAGGGGACAAGAAGGCCTACCACCAAAGGGACAGGGAGACAGGCAACCCAGCTCAGCAGCCACTGCTGTGTGCCTGGCCCAAGGCCTAGGTGGTCCCTAGCAGCCCACCTGATTCCTCTGTGTACTCTCATCATCGGTTCAGAGATGCAGAATCCTTCACCAGCCCATGGGCCAACTTCCGACCTGGGCAACACAATCAAAGATGGAGAGGGAAGATGGGGGTCCCAGAGGGCAAGAGGAGACAACATTTTTGCTCAAGCCTCGCTGCATCCAGGCCGTAAGCCCCAAGTCCCATGCTTTAAGCACAACGTTTTCCTATCCCACTACCAAAATAGCCACCAGGGACACTGCCAGGATCTACTGCCAGCTGGCACAAAGCCTGACCTTCCTATAGCCCCGCATCCTCAGGAAGCAAGGCTGCTGTGGCCCCCTTCCTGCAGATGGGGGAACAGGGGCCCAGGGACCGAGTCAGCTGCCCAAAGCTGTGAGTGGCAGAGCTGGAGTGCCATCAGGGGTGTTTAGCTCCGGAGCCCGAACGCTTGATGACTACCCGTTTGTTACCTCTCACAGCCACACAGACATGCACAATGAAGGCACAGGCTGAAAGCCAGGACAGAACACTGCAGTCTGACCATATAATTTATATGGTCAAATCTATAATTCAGATTGAAAGGACTAGAGTATCTCTCCAGGAAATGACAATGAGGTGAACCACGAAGGAAGAAAGGACGAGTGGATTTAAACAGGAGTAGAAGGACAGCATGTCCAGAGCAGAGAGAAGCACGGCCCAGGCCAGAGCAGGCGCACACAGGCCGGCCCATAGGGAGAAGGGCGCAGGGCAGAAGCCATGGCGGGGTCAGGAGTCTGGTCTCAGCAGGTAACCAGACCTCTGTGCCTCAATGCCTCTCGTGGGAGGACAGGGCTGAAGGCACAGGAAGAGCATAGACCAGGAGCTGGCACAGGGGACAGAACTGCCCACCTCAAAGGCCATGCCAGCTGCTCTGCACAAGTGGCAGGGTGGCAGCACCAGGGCCAGGCCACGGATGGCTGTCTGAGAAAGGAGGCAGAAGACAGGTTCAGGTGTGGCAGTGCTGTGGGAAAGGGGTGATGACACTCCCTGACCCCAAGGAGCTCTGCTTTCCTGCAGGAGGCTCATTACTGCCCCCATGCCTTCTGTGCCCACATGCCACTGATCCCTTTTCTAGGACAGAACAGGACAGAGGGGGATCGAAGGAACTTCATAGTAGGGGCCAAAGCAATATGCCAGGGAGTAGGGAGCCCTGGAGTCTGGGCGGGGAGTCTGGGAGTCCGGAGATGACCCTCACTCAAGTCACACCTCAGAGAGCTCTGAGGTGGATAAGCTTGGTAGGAAGTTCCCAGCTCCAGAGCAAAAAGGCAGTAAGCATAGGAGAGCAGCCCACCCTGCCACACCAGTCAGCCCCTGCCACCCCCAGCCTCCTGGCTCTAGATGGCCTCACAACAGTCAGTTTCTCCACAACAAGGCACCACAGTCAGGGTCAAGCGCAGAGCTCTCTCCCTCCCCCTAACAGCAACGAAGAGAGGCTGCCGCCAGCTTTGGAGACAGACTTGCAGCCACCACCTGCTCCCTGAGGCAAGAAAATACCTGCCAGGAATTCAGCTCAGAAAAACCACAGTCCCCAACCTCCACCTGGCCACACTGCTCCAGACCTTACTACTAACAACAGAATGAGCCCAACTCAGCCATCCTTGGACAACAGCTTCCAATACAATATGAAGGGGAATAAGAAATTGGGTGCAGGATTCTGGACATCAAAGAGAACAGTATTTGGGAAACAACTGGAAATTTTTTTTAAAGATTTAGTTATTTTTATTTATTTTTGCTGATGGTATGTTGGAGCTTTCAATTGACTGGGATGATACTCTGCTGGCTCTGTCTTCAGACCAGAGAGGGTATACCTAAGAAGCCGTTGAACTTGACTGGACAATAAGATGCTGGACTCTATGTTTGGTATACGCTTGCAATGGGGGAATCTCAACTGAACTTGAGCTGTGGTTATGCAACAAGGTGGAGGAATTCACCATGGTGGGAGGGTTTGGGGAGGGGTGGGAGAACCCAAGTATCTATGTAACTGTGTCACATAATACAATGTAATTAATGAAGTTAAATAATAAATAATTAAAAAAAAAAAGATTTAGTTATTTTTATTGGAAAGTCAGATATACAGAGGAGGAGACAGAGGAAGATCTTCCCTTCTTTGATTCACTCCCCAAATGGCTGCAATGGCTGGAGCCCAGAGCTTCTTCTGGGTCTCTCACGTGGGTGCAGGGTCCCAAGGCTTTGGGCCATCCTCGATTGCTTTCCCAGGCCATAAGCAGGAAACTGAATGGGAGGTGGGACCACCAGGATTAGAACTGGTACCCATAGGGGATATTGGCACATGCAAGGCAAGCTATCAGGCTATCAGGCTACTGTGATGGACCTGACAGCTGGAAATTTGAGCAGTGTTGTTTAATGGCAAGGAATCATTTCCTTGACATGATAATGTTTTAAAGAATCCTTCTGGGGGCCCAGTGTGATAGTGTAGTGGTTAAAGTCCTCACCTTGCACGCATCAGGATACCATATGGGCACCGGTTCTAATCCCGGCGGCCCTGCTTTCCATCTAGCTCCCTGCTTGCGGCCTGGGAAAGCAGTAGAAGACGGCCTAAAGCCTTGGGACCCTGCACCCATGTGGGAGACCTGGAAGAGCTCCTGGCTCCCGGCTTCGGATCGGCACAGTACTGGCTGTTGCGGTTACTTGGGGAGTGAATCATTGGACAAAAGATCTTTCTGTCTCTCCTCCTCTCTGTATATCTGACTTTCCAATAAAAAGATGAATAAATAAATCTTAAAAAAAAAAAAGAATCCTTCTGGGTCTGGCATGGTAGCCTAGTAGCTAAAGTTCTCACCTTGCATGAGCCAGAATCCCATATGGACACCAGTTCATATCCCAGCTGCTCCACTTCCCATCCAGTTTCCTGCCTGTGGCCTGGGAAAACAGTAGAGGATGGCCCAAAGCCTTGGGACCCTGCACTCACGTGGGAGACCTGGAGGAAACTCCTGGATCCTGGCTCCACATCAGCTCAGCTCCAGCCATTGCAGCCACTTGTGGAGCAAATCAGCGGTCAGAAGATCTTTCTCTCTGTCTCTCCTTCTCTCTGTATATCTGGCTTTCCAATAAAAACAAATTGATCTTAAATAAAAAAGAAGAATCCTTATTTCATCTCTCATAGACAGACACTGGAACATCTATAAAATGAGATACTAAAACACACAGAATTCAGGGGCAGTCACGAGGTAACTACGGCAGAGCTTGGTGATG
This sequence comes from Ochotona princeps, assembly GCF_030435755.1. Taxonomy (NCBI): domain Eukaryota; kingdom Metazoa; phylum Chordata; class Mammalia; order Lagomorpha; family Ochotonidae; genus Ochotona; species Ochotona princeps. The sequence goes on along the minus strand of NC_080847.1, from coordinate 51,624,323 downwards.
GTGATTTGGTGTTCCCCGTGCCAGTCTGTCTCTCCTGGTCCCTCAACACATTTTCCATTGGGGGTGAAATGGCAAAGCTGATTCAGCATTCAAATCCTCCAACTGTTTTCCATAATTTACAAGCGTGGGTACAAGCCTTTGGCATGGCCACCAGGCCGCTGCTGAGAATACACACATCCCAACAGACTCTGTTCTAGCTCGCTGCTAACACAGACCCTGGGAGACCCTGGATGGCTCAAGTAGTTGAGTCTCTGACACCCATGTGGGAAGTCAGGATGGATTTCTGGCTGCTAGCTTGGCCTGGCCCTGCCCTGGCTATTGCAAGCATTTGAGGAGTGAGCCAGAGAAGAAATATGGATCTCTCTTTCTCTCAAATAAATAAAAATCTAGAAATAAATAAAAACATTTAGGGACAAGTAATCTGGACACTGATGCAGACTCTGCCTTTCAAGTACATAAAAAATTGTTTAATAAACAATAAAGGAAAATTGTGTGTTGTGGCCCGGTGGATTAAGCTGCTGCTCAGAAGTCCATGTCCTGGGCTCGGCAGCGTGGCCTAGTGGCTAAGGTCCTCGCCTTGATCCCATATGGCTGCTGGTTCTAATCCCGGCAGCTACACTTCCTCTCTATCTCTCCTCCTCTCAGTATATCTGACTTTGTAAAAAAAATAAAATAAATCTTTAAAAACAAACAAAAAAAAAAGAAGTCCATGTCCTGTATCAGGGTACGTGGGTTTGAAGATTGACTCTGCTTCTGATTCCAGTTCCCTGCCAATGCGCACTCTGGGGATGGCAGCAGGGATAGCTCAAGCAACTGAGCCACACAGCAGACACCTCCTCTCCCACACGGGAGATACAGACCAGGTTCTGGGCTTCTAGCTTTGGACTGGCCCGGGCCTGGCTTTGTGAGCATCTGGGGAGTGAATCAATAAATGGAAGATCTCTGTTTCTGTTTTTCCAGTAAATTAAAAACAATCACTTTAAAATATGCAAAGCCCAAACCCATGTTCACAAGGCCCTGTTGCATCTGCCTGGCTGCCTCTCTCACCCTCACTCCCTTCATCCCAGTCTCACCAGCATCTTCATCACCCCCTAACCTTCACAGCACACTCCTACTCCTATCTTGTCTTCTGCTGGGAGCCACAGCCCTGACATCTGGAAGCTCCAGCTCTTGGCCGCCTGGCCCCAAGCAGGATGCAGGCAGGGGTCTTCCATCCCTGCCACACCCAACGCATTGGAAAACATAGGGAACAAACACAGAGCCCAGCTCTGCCCCTGCCGCCCAGGCCCCAAGCCTGTGACAACTTCCTTCCCCTAGGCCTGTTTCTCCTTTGCACAGTGGGGGCTGCCACCACTTGAGAATTCCAGATCATGGCAGTGATGGTGGATAGCTGAAAGGGATGTGGAAACTCGGGGTCTTGCATCGCAGCCGAAGTCCGCTTCAGTACATTCTCAGGTGCACAGCTCTGTCCCTCAAAGGAGTGGGCTGCCCAATGCTTACCCCTCAGGCTACATGTGAACAGTTACTGGCCTGGCAGACCCCTCCTTTCCCACCCAGGTCAGGAGGAGCCTCCTTGTACCCCTGGCATTGAGCCTGATGGCCTCACTAAAGGGAAGCTGTGCCCCTTTGGCAGGAAGGGGAGACTGGAGCCCAAGTGGGGAGAGCCTCCTGTGGCCCCACCTACCTTGAGTCAGCAGTCAGACCTGCTTCCCTGGCTGCTTCTAAGCCCAGCCCCACCCAGGCTAACAACCTGCTGGCTGCAGGGCAGAGACTCAAGCCCAGCTTGGCCTGCTCTGCCCTCCCGCAGGCAGCGACTCCCTCCCCAGCCAGCCAGCCTGGTGGCTCTGATAATGGCTGCCTGACGCAGGGAACAGTCACCCGTGGGCAGCCACCTCCCTCAAGCCGGAAGTTGAGGCCATGGGGCTATCTCTGTGGATGGGGCCCTCCTGACCGCCCTCAGCACAGGTGTGTGCAGTTCCTCTGTAACTGGGCGGGGAAGGTCATCATAGGCACAAGGGGAGGACAGAGGTGAGCTCTGTGGGCTGAAGAAGTTCTGCAGTTGGTGGAGAGGTCAGGCCAAGGCCTCTGAAGCAGCAGGGGATGAAGCCACCTTCCTGCTTGCTCCTTCACCTAGCCTGAGCATCTCAGCACTGCTCAGCCTCCTCCTCTTGTGCATCTGCTGCTCCCTCTGCCATCACTCTGCTCTGCAGAAGCTTCCCCCACCCAACTCCAGTACTTTGAGGTCCAGCACACACCTCTGCCTCCCCCCTGGCTTTGTGTTTCCTCAAAGCACTTGTCACAAGCTGGCATTACAGGTTATTATTGCTGGGTTGTCTCACCCACTATGACATGAACCCCTCCAGGCCTGGGATTTTCACCACCTGGTGAAACTCTGTGTCCTCCATGACCAGAGCAGGCACTGGCACAGGCACACTGCTCACCAAGAGATGCTGGGTGAAGAGCAAGCACACAGACCTCCCCCAGCTCCCCCCACACTTGGAAGAAAGCCCCCATCTGGGCTGCCTCTCTTCCCTTACCCCCACCCATTAAAGCTGCATCTCCCCAGGCAAGCAGGCTGCCCAGAGGGCTCCTTGCTCATACTACTTACAGAATCTGCCACACCTGCCAGGCTGCCCCTGCCCTCATCTGTCTCTCTTGCAGTCCAGGAAATGGACATGCCATATCTGACCCCTGCAGCCCAACTCACAGAAGAAAACACATGGCTGTGCCTCCTCTGTGGCACCAAGAGAGAAAATTTCAAGAGGGCAGGGTCTGAGCATGAGCCTTCAGACCCAAAACCCAGCCCCCCAGCCTACCGCATCCACTCTTGGAAAAAAATACAAACTTCTTTGTTTCCTAAGTTCATCCCACACATCCTCCCCAACACAGCTACTGAGGCCAGACCTCAGGGATCTCTTTCTCTGATGACCTCATGGCTGCTTCCCCATTATCAAGCTTACTCTACACCCACACACACACACACACCCCTACCTGACAGCATGGAACAGGTGTCCAGCACCTCTAAGCACTGATATTCCAGCTGGGGTCAGAGTCCCTCCTCAAGCAGCTATTGGATCACATCCCTCACCTACTTCAAGCCCGGACAACGCTGGATGGACAAAATAAACTAAACCCACAGGCCCTGTGACCTGTCAGGCCTGGCTGCTCAGCCCCAGCCTGCCTCCTCCAGCGGGTCCCTACTTCTCCTGGCATCTCTTGTTGTCCCAAGTGACCTTCAGCTTCATTGGTAGGAAAAAGCAACAACGACCTTTTCATTGGACAGTCAGCACCATAAAAGCAGGCCTCGCTGCTGCCCCTTGCCCCCATCACACTGCACGGCCACAGGACGAGGAAGGGTCAACCCCTGCCCAGCACCAAGACAGCTCCAGGGCACGCCATGCAAATGCATTAGGTGGCTTTGCTCATTTTTTCTGACCCCAGTCCTGGCTGTTTACAGATGTGGACAGTGAGGCACAGGGAGATCCAGTCACCTGGCCAAGGTCAAACATCTAACATCCTGAGGCAAGAAAGGGTAGGAGCCCAGCAGCCTTCCTAGCATCCTGCAGTGTTCTACCCTGTGGAGGAAGGAAGGCCCCCAGAGCTGCCTGCTGAACAAACAGGTGAATGGGGGCAAGTGGTGATCAGGAAAGGTTTCCTGGAAAAGGTGGCACACACAACATGGCTGTGGAAGTACAGGCAGGACAGAGACAGGTAAGATGGCAACAGAAAGGACAAGACCGCTACTGTGCTGGGTGAGGGAGTGCCCTGCCAGGATCATCACACCCCACAAGCATCTGCCTCACCCCACTCCCAACTACAGCCTGCCCTGGGCACATTCAGACATTCCCAAGGCCCACAGATGCCTACCACAGGTCACTTTGCCTTCTGAGGAGGGTCTGGCAGGCTCCTGCTGCTGTTGCTGTTGCTGCTGCTGCTGGGGGGCAGCAGGGGTCCCTCTCCGTCGCCGTCGGGCACCACCACTGGGCCGGCCCCTACTCCGTCGCTGCCGCTTGGTGGGGGGCGAACCTGAGCGGACAGAGGGAGCAGGCTGAGGAACAGGATAGCAGGCAGCATGCCAAGGTGAGGGCCAGGGAATAGGGACTCCCTCTCCCGAGGTCTTATCCAGAAGATGAAAGATGCCCATTGCATCACTAAATAGAGAGGTGGGCCCACTGCAGGTGTGACCCCCAAAGAAAGCCCTGCTCCCTCACACTAGGTAACTGACGTCGCACCAGCCTGAGGCATCATTTACAGTGCCACCATCATGTGCCTGAGCAGAACAAAAACACAGAAGAGCTGCTAGATTAGATGGTCTAGTGGAATAAAGTAGATGGAAAACAAGTGATAATGTGCTAACTTAAACTGAAAGCAGGGAAAACAAGAACTTGCACATATATTCATCATTGTCACAAAACCCATCAAACACTGAAAGGACAAATTAAAAGTGAATGGAAATGGGGCACACATTCCGGTGGAGCGAGCTATGCAGGCCAGCAATGCCAGCAACCCTTATCGGAGCTCTGGTTCAAGCACCAGCTGTTCTCTTCTGATCCAGCTTCCTGCTAACATGACTAGCAGGCAACAGCAGATGACCCAACCAACCACCTGGGTCCCTGTCACCCACATGTGACACCTGGATGCATTCTAGGCTCTGGCTACAGCCTGGCCTTGCTTCAGCTAAAGGCAGAGATAACAGAGCAAGAAGAGGCAGAAAGAGAGGATCTGCTGGTTCACTCCCCAGATGGCCACAATGGCCAGAGCTGAGCCAATCTGAAGCCAGGAGCTTCTTTTGGGTCTCACACATGGTTGCAGGGTCCCAAGGCTTTGGGCTAGTCTTTGCTGCTTTCCCAGGCCATACCAGGTAGCTGGATCAGAAGTAGAGCATCCAGGAGCTGAATCAAAACCCATATGGGATGCTGGCACCGCAATAACCAGCCCCATAACAATTTTAAGAACGTGTTCTTCTATACTTTCAAATTTTGCATTTTGAGTCACTTAGATACCCAAAGCCTTAAAACAAACAAAAAATTACACACAATGAAACAAATGAACCTAACTGGATATGTAATTAAAATACAGAAAGCACTGAAAACATAAAATATATATATTAAAATACTCAAATATGTAAATATTAAAAATATTAAAAATATATATAATACTAAAAAAAAGACACATTTCAAGTAACTGCAAAAACTTTCTGACTGTAAATTCTCAGTAAACAGTAAGAACTGCATGGTACATATATTAAGAAAAAAAATTACTTATTTACCAGCTATTTTAAAAATAAAAGGTCCTCGCCTTGCGTGCACTGGGATCCCATATGAGTGCCAGTTTACTTCCCATCCAGCTTCCTGCTTGTGGCCTGGGAAGGCAGTGGAGGATGGCACAAAGCTTTGGGACCCTGCACCCATGTGGGAGACCCAGAAGAGGCTCCTGGCTCCTGATTGGCACAGCTCTGACTGTTGTGGCCGCTTGGGGAGTGAATCAACGGACAGAAGACCTTCCTCTCTGTATATCTGACTTTCCAAAAAAAACAAAATATTTTAAAAACATAACAGTAGTAACAATACTACATTAACCTATGTTAACCATGACATACTTTTATAAAAAGCTATTTGCCAATAAAAAAAAAAAAGGATGGCACCAGAAAATCATCAGAGACGCAGAAACAGGCCATTCCACCACCCTGGCCAGCTGAGGCCGGCAGGTCAGTGTCATGGGGAAAAGCTCAGAGTAGAGGAGGGATTTCCTCCTGTCCTCCAGGAAGAGATGGAGACATAATGAATGCTGAACAACTCAATGAAGGGAAGATCCTGACAGTTGAGTCAAATCGTAAAAGATCTGAAAACAAACCATTAGGGTACCAGAGGATTCTTGCTTATTTTCTCAACTATGACGGAATCTGGAAGCAGCACAGGAAAACATCCTCATTCTTACAAGATGTTTGCTGATGCACAGGTAAGGTATTTAATTTACTTACAAAAGATTCAGCCATAAACCCAGAGATACACATGCACAGGTAGAGCAAAGTAGCAGATTAGTAACTGAATTTTAGCAAAAATATTTGATCTTTGTTTCTCATTTACACATTTCAGATTTTTTTTAAAAAAGATTTATTTATTTTTATTACAAAGTCAGATATACAGAGAGGAGGAGAGACAGAAAGGAAGATCTTCCATCCGATGAGTCACTCCCCAAGTGGGTGCAATGGCCGGTGCTGTACCGATCTGAAACCAGAGGCCAGGAACTTTCTGACTCATCCCAACTTGGCCCTATCTGTTGTCGCCACTTGGGTAGTGAGCCAGCAGATGAAGGGTTCTGTGTGTGTGTGTGTGTGTGTGTGTGTGTCTCCTTCATCGACTTTCAAATAAATGAATCTTTAAGAAAAAAAAGTAAATTTCACAGAATTAAAAAAAAAACGGGTGGGAGATACCGAATATATTAACTGCGACATGTCAATTTAAAGAAACCAACTACAGGCATTCAACATGAATTAATCTCAGAAACACATTCAGCAGACCTAAGTGCAGTGTGATACGCACCATGTGATGAAATTTAAACAAAACAGAAACCACAGGAAACAATTCAGTCTGTTGCTTCAAGACACACGATTCGCTAGCAATGATAAACATGCACACTGGCACACTTCAAGAATGACATGAGTGGACCCATCAGGCCACTCCTTTGTGGACCGAGATATGGGAGGCTGAGGAAGAGAGAGACCCTCACAGCATGCCCACCATGTGGCCTCACCTGTCTCCCACTGACCCTGCTGAGAATCCGAGGAGCTGCTGGACGGCCGGCGGCGTCGGCAGCCGCCCTCCGTCCTCTTGGAGGAAGAGCTGGAGGTGCCGTAGCTGTAGCGTTCCGGAGACACTGGAGGAGAAGAATGGGAAGCAGTGGTTATGCCCTCCTGCCCTCCCACTCCCAGCCCTCAGAGGAAAGCCTACATTGCAGTCATAGCCCCCTGGAGGCCAGAGCTCAGATGCCCACGCCTCCTGGAGCCCCCGAGCTGGGTCTACAGCAGCAGGAACTGTCCAGGCCACGATTCCTGCGGCAGCCCCTTGCCTGCCACCCAGCTGTCCCAGAGGCCTCAGGAGTCAGCAGGCCTGTCTGCAAGCCCCAACCTTTCTTCCAGAGGCAGACTCCCAGACAGGTTTTCCCAGCCCTTCCCTACACTTGCCCTTCACTTGGTTATCTAGATGCTGTTGGCTTACTCGGGACCAGGGCAGCCCATAATACAGCCTCCCTCTGGTAACCCAGCCCAGGGCTCAGCAGCCTGTAGCCCTCCCAGCTCCTCAGACCTGTTGGCCCCCAGCAGCACATCTGTCGTGGGGATTAAGCACCTGACTCTGGAGACAAGCCGACCAAGACTGAACCCAGCCACTTGCAAGCTATGTTATATTTGCAAGTCCCTTAGGGACCCCATCTTCACCTATTACCTGGGCAACCCCCTTTGCTCCTCCCACCTCAGCGATTAGTTGCTTGCCTTTCCCTCTGCCTGGAATTGTCTCCTATAAGATCCGTGGGTAGCAGGCAGCGCAGCCTTGTTCCATGGTCACCTGCTCAGAAAGATGCTAAGGCAGCCTCCACCGATCGCGCTGCACTCCCTACTGTCTCCACTCCTTTCCTTTCAGTCTTACTGTAACTGCATCTAAATATAAATTACTCTACTGCCTGATCTCCCCCACCAAACACGAACTTCCCAGAAGAAGCACTTGCACCATTGGCAGCACCATCCCTTCTCCCTGCCATGTCCAGCACAAGAGATCCAGTTCTCCCATGCGGGCAAGCCGCTTTTCTGAACCTGGTCCTTCCCACGGACAGTGGAGGGCAGGAGCTGGACCCTGGGGAACTACTGGGAGGATGGCAGCTGCTGCCTTACCACCTTGCCGACATGCAACAAGCCCATCATCAGCGGGCACAACCACTACTATAAATGCGACCAAATTCCACACGCTCACCCCTCCCAAAGCCAAGTCTCCTCCCTCTGTTTTATCACGAACCTTGGAGGCGTAGAATGGGACGCGACAGGGTCACAGGGGGGCAGGGGCCCTGTGGGAGCAACGCCCTCGCACTTGCCAGTACCTGGTCGGCGCCGCTTGCGTGCCAGGTGCGGTAGCAGGTCATGGCGGGCCAGAACGCGCAGCAGTTGCCCCAGCAGGCGCAGGTTGCTCTCATCGCATTGCCCGCGACGCTCCAACTCCAGGAGCAGCTCCAGGCCGCTGCGGGCACGGGCCAGGCCGCCAGCAGCCCCGGGAGCCTCATCCAGCAGGAAGGCCAGGAGCTCCAGCTCGCACTCAGTCAGCTGCCCGCCCACCACCTCGAACATCCGGTGAAGCGACAGCATCCCGTAGTAGTCCAGGCACTCATCCTCTTCCCAGCTCGGGGCGGGGGTTGACCCGGACAACGCCATTCCCCCAGAGAAGGGGTGCGAGACAAGCGCAGAAGCAGGGCCTACCTATAACCCACACGGCGACAACAGGGAAGAAGGGTCAGCGAGGCGGGGGACACGGACTCCGCAGCGGCCAGAGTCCGCAGGGACACGGCTGCCCCTAGCTACACCTCCAACTGTCTCGGCCTCCCTCTCCCCCGCTGAGGGAATGGGACGGCCCGAGGTCCCCCTGGTAACAGGTCAGGACGCCAGACCCCACAGATCCTCCCTCGCCCAGTGGTACGTTCCGAACCGGCCTCGGGTCCAGACAAGCCTCAGGATCCATGCCAAGGCACCTCCCGATTCGGAGGGCCACTGACGGGACTCGTTCCTCGTCCTGGCCCGAATAGCCGCTCAGCTCCACCCCACTGACAACGTCCCAAAGCGACCCTCTGCCCCTCTACAAGCGGGACCCGTCACCGTCACCGTCCCCTGCACCCCGCACAGGTGGCACCGACCGCCCCAGGCCGATCCCCTTGCCCTGGGAAGGGCGCTCCCGTCGTCTACCCACCACCAGGCCACTCCGGGATCCTCACTGGGACACCGGCGTCCGTGGACTCCCGCAGCCAGTTGTTTTGGATCTTTCTGGCACCTTCTGTATTATTACGCCTGCGTCACCTCGCCCCTCCTCCTCCTCCCAACTGGCGCAGGTGCGACCGCCACGCCCCGGACGCGCAGGCGCAGAAGGCGCCTTTGCCCCTTCCGGGCCACCAAGCTTCCCTGCCGGGCCGAGGCTGCGCTTGCGCAGACAGCAGAGCGGTGTCCCGATTCCCAGAGGGACGAACCGAAGCCGGACACACCACCACCATCAGATTGACTCCCCCACTCCACCCAACCAGAAAACCTACATTTCAACTTGTGGGGGTGGGGAAGGGATCCCAAGCGGGATCCCTACCCTGGCCCCAAGTCAGGGAACCCCACAGTCACTCCCCCTCTAACCCGTTCTAACAAGGGTAAACCCACCCCGGGTGCGGAACAGGGTCTTTTAGGGTGCGACTTGCTTGCTCCAACCCCAGCCCCCACTTAGGTGACTCAAGGACAGCAAGTGCCCGAGGCGGCAGACGGAACTCTGCTTGGCACTAGCTCACGGGTAGGGGAGATTCTTTTCCTCTCAGACCTCCCAAGCCATGAAGCAGATGGGATCAGTGGTCACCTGCGGCACAGTCCCGGGCTGGCCCCAGAGCAGGGGTGCCCGGTCACCGACTGCGGACGTGAGGTGATTTTCAACCCCATGGAAGAAAGAAGTCTCCCATGGGTGTCTGTGCCCTCAATCTCTCTAGCTGTGTCGTGACACCGTCTGGTCCACCCCTACGGGGTCACGAGAGCCTCCCACGCCCCTCGGCCCAACTTTGATGGACTCGGTCGGGACGAGAGTGGCCCGTGGAGAACTGCGCAGGCGCCGCGGACCCCGCCCCCATCCCCCAAGGCACGACTTGTCTGCGTGGAGAAACACCCAGCCCCACCTGAGCGCCAATGCGCAAGCGCCAAGGCGAGTGCCCTCCGTTGCCAGCTCCGATTGGCCAGTCGTGGTCAAGGCGCCGCCCAATGGGAGGCGTGGATAGTGAGGGGTCCCACACACGCCTGGAGCTGAAGGGGCGAGGGGCCTTCTGGAGGCCAGAGCGACGGTGAGCGCTCCGCGGCCGGGCTGGGGCAGGGCGAGCCGGACGCGCGTGGTGAGCAGAGGAGAGATCGAGCTGGACACCCGAGGACGCAGGGCCTGTGGGGCCTGCACCAGGGCCGAGGCAGCGTGGGGCGGGAAGCCGGGAAGCCGAGCCCCTCAGCACGTTCTCTGAGGCCGACGAGAAGTCTGGTAAGAGAAAAGGGGTGTGTGTCACGGGAAAAGTTGAACTTGCAAGGACCCCCTTCCCTCTCCGGCTGGTTCTTTTCAGGAAAGACACCGATCCACTGTATGGCGTCCCCCCCCTCCCTCTGCCCAGTTTTTCTCTGCGCAGTGGTTCGCGCTGCCCCGATCAATCGGCGTTGCGAGGGGTGCCCACTTAGGGTCATCTTTTGTGAGGACGTCTCTTGGCCGCCCGCTTCATACAAGCCTGGCCACAGACACTGACCTAACTAAGCCGGCTGTGGGGGTGGAGAGGGAATTGCAGTCACAAGGTTATTCCCCAGACGAGGAGGGAAGCAGCGGTTTACTGAATGGACTGTTAGCTCCTGTGTAAAGGGGTCAGGGCACGTGAGGTCCGTGTCCCTGGTCAGCGGTTTGGTGGGTGATAGGCCTGCCCATCCCCCCTCTCCCTCCATACCCGCACACACTGATTCAACCCTGCCCTACCTACAGATCTCGAAGGCATCCCAAGCTCGCTGTGAATGCCGAGGTGAGGGAGTGGCCAAGGCAGTGCGGGTATGTGGTCACAGGAGGCCTTGCAAAGGACTTGCTGCTAGGGCAGCTAGGAGCTTGCTAGACCTGAAAAGAGGGAGCGCTTTGGGAGGGAATGCCAGTAACGGTTGTGTAAAGTACCAGGACCCTAGCAGTCTTATTTTTTTACTTTTTATTATTATTATTATCATTTTATGATACAGTTCCATAGGGCCAGGAATTTCCCTTATCCCCTCCCCAATTCCCTCCCCCCTCACTGAGTTCCCCTATATCGTTATTATAGTGTAGTTCTAGGCGATCTTATTTTTAACCCCATTTGATAAGCACGAAAGGAGACACAGTTTGGAGCTGCAGGGCCCACACCCTTCAACATACTGTGTGTATGCTTGAGAGGAGGCGCAAATTGCCCCGGCAAAGCTGGGAGGCTGGAAAAGATGAGGGGTTCTCGGGAAGGGTGTGTGACTGGTGCTAGGAATGGGCAGGGCAGCATCTGAGGCCCACTATCTCTCTGCCGCAGGTGCCTAGAGGCCTTGGGGAGTGAGTGAACATCAGAGGATCCTCAAAGACCAAGGCCTAAACCGTGCATTTCAACTTTTCCATTGTTCAGAGGCTGGTGAGTAAGGTACTGAGCCAGGAAGCTCCTGAAACAGCCCCCTGTCCTCAGTTCCTCCATGTGGCACTGGCTCCTGGCCCCTCTTTCCTCTGCAGGCCATGGCAGAGGTGGCGGCAGAGGTGGCAGCCGAGGTGTCTGAGCTACCCACACAGCTGTCACCGGGGACCGTGGAGCTGTCAGCACTGCTGTCTGGGGAGACGGCAGAGGTGACCGAGATGACCCACGGCGAGGCCCTTGCTTCGTCGCTCTTCTTTCAGCACCACCAATTCATGTGCTCCGAGTGTGGCAGCCTCTACAACACACTGGAGGAAGTTCTCTCACACCAGGAGCAGCACACACCCGCCATCTCTGAGGAGGAGGCCCCAAGCACGGAGGATGCAGGCCTGGAGCCTGAGCTCGTGCCAGGCACAGAAGAGGAGGGGCCTTTCCAGTGTGGCGAATGCAGCCAGATCATCTTGTCCCCCAGGGAGCTCCTGGCCCACCAGGATGCCCACTTGCGGGAATCCACCAGCCAGATCCAGTACCAGTGCGGGGACTGTCAAGAGCTGTTCCCCTCCCCTGAGCTGTGGGTGGCACATCGCAAGACCCAGCACTTGTCGGCAATCGCAGTGGAGCCCCTGGTACCACCTCCACCCCCTGCACCTCCTGAAGTCAAAATGGAGCCCTATGAGTGTCCTGAGTGCTCTGCCCTCTGTGCCACGCCCGAGGAGTTCCTGGAGCATCAGGGTACCCACTTTGACTCCTTAGAGAAAGAAGAACACAATGGCTTGGAGGAGGAGGAGGAGGATGAAGATGAGGATGAGGAAGGGGAGGAGGAAGCAGGGCCAGAGGTGGCTGATGATGCCCTGGCAGGTGGTGACGAGTCCACCTTTGGCCAGGCTGGGGGCTGTGGGGATTGTCCCCAGCGTTTGTCATCAGGGGCACGCCGGAGACACCGCCGGGCATCTCGTGGCCCAGCATCAGCCTCCCATCCATACCACTGCAGCCAGTGTCGGCGCAGCTTCAGTTCTGCCAACCGGCTGCTGGCTCATGGGCGGGCGCATGTTGGCGGCACACACGAGTGCCCGACCTGCTCCAAGGTCTTCAAGAAAGCTGCCTCACTGGAGCAGCACCTGCGGCTACACCGTGGCGAAGCCCGCTATCTGTGCGTGGACTGCGGCCGTGGCTTCAGCACCGAGCTCACGCTGGTGGCTCACCGTCGGGCCCACACCGCCAACCCCTTGCACCGCTGTCGCTGTGGCAAGACCTTCAGCAACATGACCAAGTTCCTCTATCACCGGCGCACCCATGCTGGCAAAAGTGGGGCACCTCCCACGACAGCCACAGCTCCCCCAGCTCCTGCTGAGCCCACACCCCCTCCACCTCCACCAGCACTGCCCGTCCAGCTGCCCTGCCCGCAGTGCTCCAAGTCCTTCGCCTCAGCCTCTCGGCTCTCCCGGCACCGGCGCACAGTACATGGGCCCCCAGAGCGGCGGCACCGCTGTGGGGTCTGCGGCAAGGGCTTCAAGAAGCTGGTCCACGTGCGTAACCACCTGCGGACACACACGGGTGAGAGGCCCTTCCAGTGCCACTCTTGTGGCAAGACCTTTGCTTCTCTGGCCAACCTCAGCCGGCACCAGCTGACCCACACAGGCATACGGCCCTACCAGTGCCTGGACTGCGGCAAGCGCTTCACACAGAGCTCCAACCTGCAGCAGCACCGGCGGCTGCACCTACGGCCAGTTGCCTTCGCCCGTGCCCCCCGCCTCCCCATAACCGGTCTCTACCACAAGAGCCCCTACTACTGTGGCACCTGTGGCCGCTGGTTCCGAGCCATGGCAGGCCTGCGACTGCATCAGCGGGTCCACACCCGCGTGCGGACTGCCACACCACAGCCTCCCAGATCACCGCCCCCAGCCCCAACACCGCCGCCTGAGCCCCAGCAGACCATCATGTGCACGGAGCTGGGGGAGACCATTGCCATCATTGAAACATCCCAGCCTCTGGCGCTGGAGGACACACTGCAGCTGTGCCAGGCTGCGCTGGGGGCCAGCGAAGCCAGCGGGCTGCTGCAGTTGGACACAGCTTTTGTGTAACTGCTGACAGACAACAGTAAGAGGCTATGGTTGCAACAGTGAGTTGGGGGGGAATTCTGGGGAAAAAGGACGACCCCTCTGGCACCCACTGTGTACCATGCTCCACTTGGGCCTCCCATACCCAGTGGCTCCTCTGAGCAGCCCTGTCAAGGTTTTGCCCACCTCTGCCGGAAAGGAAAGTGAGGTGAGGTGCCAGGCCCCAGGTCACCCCCACTGTGTGGCCAAGGCACAGCTTGCATCACAGCACCCTGGCATCCCACCCACAGCATCAGATAACCTCTGCTGAGCATCAGCTGTGTGCCAGGTCTGCTGGGCCCCTTCCTGGACCTCTCCCGACGCTCCGTTGTTGCCCCAGCCCCCGCCTTCCGCAGAATGCAGAACTGCCCAAGAAGGAAGGCACAAACTTTGCTGGGCCTTTTTGTCCTGCTCAGTCCCAGACAGGGTGATGCTGGAGGCCCAGGGCTAACCAAGCCAAGAGCTCTGCCTCTAGGGGTATGGGGTGCTCAGTGGGAGCACCCACAAGTATAGCTGGATTGCTCTCTGCATGTGTCTCATTCATTCAGCCCTGGGTTCTGAGGCCTTCTCCCACATGCTAGGGAGGCCTGAGGGCCAGGGCCTCCCAAGCGCAGGGGTCCTCAAGAGGCTGTGATGGGGATGAGGAGGGGACAGATCTTTCAGGGGGTTGGAGATGAGGAAACTAGATTTCTAGAGGTTATCCTTGATCAAAAAGCAGTAGCTAGTAGAAAAGAAACAGAACCTTGCAGGAAGACAGCACCCCAGGAGGGCGAGGTCTTAGCATATCTGGAGATGGGTCAAGTTATTCACAGAAAGCACCATGTCACAGCCTGGCCTGGCAGGTAGCGCATTCAGTGCTTGCATGTGCTCTGATCCCAGCAGGCCAGAGACAGGTGCTGGCCCTGCTGGATGAATGTCAGCTGTGTACAGGACAGAGCTGTGAGAGTGACAGGCAGGCCTGCAGCCTGTGTCTGCTGCAAGGCAGTCCTGAAGCCCCAGGCAGGTAATGCAGGCCAGAGCAGTGGCAATGGCTTCGCTTGGCTTTTTTTTTTAATGGAAAGGCAGATCAGATTAATGGAGAAGAGAAACATCTTTCATCTACTGGTTCACTCCCGCAAAAAAGCCACAATGGCCAGAGCTGAGCCGAGCAGGAGCCAGGAGCTTCTGGGTCTCCCACATGGGTACAGGGTCTCAAAGTTTGGGCCTGACACGATAGTGTAATGGTTAAGGTCCTCGCCTTCAACGCACCAGGATCACATATGAGCGCTGGTTCTAATCCCGGCAGCCCCACTTCCCATCCAGCTCCCTGCTTGTGGTCTGGAAAAGCAGTCGAGGACGGCCCAAAGTCTTGGGACCCTGCACCCACATGGGAGACCCGGAAAGTAGTTGTTCCTGGCTCCTGGCTTCAGATCGGCGCAGCCCCAGCCGTTGCGGCCACTTGGGGAGTGAATCATCAGATGGAAGATCTTCCTTTCTGTCTCTCCTCCTCTCTGTACATCTGCCTTTCCAATAAAATAAATAAATCTTTCCAGCCCATCAGCAGGGAGCTAGATGAGAAGTGGAGCAGCCTGGACACAAACCGGTACCTATATGGCATCCCGATGCTTGTAAGGGGAGGATTTAGCCATTGAGGCATCATGCTGGGCCCCACCCTGGCCTCTTGAGCAGATCCACAAGTAGAATTTCTTGGGAGAGGCCTGCACGATGGGAGGCCTTGAGAGGTGGGCCAAGCAGTTAGTTCAGGGTGGTATAGTTCAGGGGAGCCAGCAGTGGGCATCAGCTCTCCTTGGGACAGGGTGGGCCAGAGTCAGAGCTGCGCAGAAGCCTTGTGGCTAAGTAAAGGGCCACATGCACACTCTGCCCCCATGGTTAACCAGATGGGATCAGCAGAGAAGGGTTTCCCAGGATCTTCAGCCTTCACTCTGCATTCACATTACAAATGAGAACACAGGATACCAGGAGTGCTTCCCAGGTCATCTCCCCTCCCCTTCCAGGTTGTGCTTCCTGCCCAGACAGACCAGATGGGTGCTTTAGATCATGGGAATGGATGTGTGGGCATCTGCTGGGGTTCTCCCCCAGTCCATGCCCATCCCAGGCAGAGATGACAGGCCCCTCACTGTCCAGCATCCCCCTGGACTGAGGCAACAGTCCTGACCACCACTCGAGTTCTGTGGCCCTGGCTGCTCCCATCCTGCTTCTCCCTGCTGCAGTGGGGAGGGGGAGGAGGTTGCCAGCCTTCACTTCCAGGAGAGAGTTAAGGTCCAGGAAAGCCAGGCCCCTGCACCAGGGCTGGACCTCAGGTTCCCCACTTTCCCCTGCCTGAGGTGCAGCACAGCCTGTCCCAAAACAATGCTCTAGTGGAAAGCAGAGCCAAACAAGAAGCAGGTTTTCATGCCAATAATTTATTGAACGGAGGTCTGTACACAGGCAAACCTTACTGTGGAAACTAAGACATCAGAGCCCTCCCTGCTCCCCTGGCCCTCCAGGGAGGAGAGGAAGGGGGTAGATGTTGGGGCAGAGGAAAGGAGGGGACATACGGCTGTAGGAGGGGGGGAGCCAGGTTGGATGGTGCGAATCGACGTTTTCTTTAAGAAAAAAATTATAACAATCTATTTACACCCAGGGACTGGGGAAGGGGAGACGGGCTGGGACTGGTTTTCTATTTACAAGGGACGCAGGAGGGGAAGGGGTTGGAATAGGTGGAGGCCTGGGGAGAGGGGAGGGGCCAAGGGGGCAGAGGTCCTCATATCCCCAAGCCCCTGTCCTTCTTCTCTTCCCTCCCCACACCCAGTTAAAATCCTCTTAAAAAGCCACCCCAGGGATGAGGCTGGCGAGGGAGGGCCTGGAGGTGGCAACAGGACTCATTTACCTATGCCCTCTCTGGTCTGGGGGCCCAGCCAGGGCAGGAGCTCGATGGGCTATGCCCCCCCCTTCCCAGCCCGACTTGGGGCTCCCAGGTGGAAGTGGAAAGGTGGCTGTAGGGGCCCTCAGGAAGAGTTAGAGAGGGGCGTGGCGTCAGACGAGGGCCATTCGGAGTTGGTTGGAGTCTCGGTTAAAGCTGGAGCAGAGGGGCGAAGGAGCAGGCAGTTAGCCTTGGCTGCTCAGCACCCTGCCCCCACCCCCAGCGCCGGCATGCAGTGTGGGATGCTGCATTCGCGGCAGGAAGCTGCCACCTTGGGGCCACGGGCCCAGACTGACCGACCTGTAGCCGGGCTCCGGCAGGAAGAAAGGCAAGCAATCTGGACGCATAGGCAAGGTGGCCCAGTTTTTAGCTATGAGCAACAAGTTCAACTGTGTGTTTGTTGTTCGGGCTAGATGTATTTCTTTGGCTTTGCGGCTAGCATTCAACATAGACAGTGGCGCCCCATCAAGGTGGCCATTCCCAGCAGTCAAGCATGTTCTCACAGAGCCCTGGTTCCAGCACAGCTTTGGGAAGCCATGCTTCCTCCTCAGCCACCCATCCCGGCTTACCTTGTGAGGACTGGGAGAGAGGGCTAGAGCCTGCCGGGGACCGCAGGTGAGGAGGGATGAGGATGGCATTGAGAGATGGCTGGATGGAGAGTTCTAGAGACAGGAATGGATACACTCAACCCACGCAGGGTTACCACAGGATCCCTAATGGGGGCCCAGTTAGCCATGGAACTCTAAACAGAACACGGGGCATAAAGCCAGTACATTAAGAGGGCCCTGGAGGTGGGGTCAGCTCTGAATCCAGTACCACATCCCAGAGAACCACACCTGCCCTGCATCCCTGCTGGGCTCCCCAGGCCTAGCTTCCACGCCAAGTTCTTGTCCTCAGTCTCTGGCTGCCCCGCCACAGCCCCCCACATCTCGCACTGTAATCTCACCGGCAGGACTGAAGTTGAAAAGAGGGGGTAGTGGGCGGTTGTTGGGGAGCTGGGTTCCCAGACATCGCAGTTCATCGAAGAAGCTGTGGGCGCAGGCCTCCAGTGGGGAGAGCCGGGAAGATGGCGTGTACTCCAGCAGGCTCGAGCAGAGTGCGATGGCCTCGGGCGGCGTTCGAGATTTGAACACCTGTGTCAAAGGGGTGCAGGGTCCCAGATGAACAATGCCACCAGCACAGGCACAGTCCCGTGCCTTGCTGCCATAGTACCCAGTAATCATGAATGCTGCCTCCCCAAGCCTGGCTGAGCCTTGCCATGAGCCCGTTCACTTGCCACGAAGAAGGGAATCGGGTTGATTTGAGGATCCCCAACTTTTACAATTCCACCAACGTTGAGATCTGCTGACTGTCTAACCCATCCCCAGGACAACTGTTCAAATCTTGCCTAGCTGTGACTGAGCCAGGCTGCCCCACCTTTGTCCAGGGGTGAGCTTTAATCTGGGGGAACTTGAACTCCGTGTAGTTGGGGTTCATCTCTCGGATCTGTTCCCGGGTTGGTGTTCCCAGCACCTGTGGGGAGAAGTTGGGCTCAGAGCCAGGGCCATTCTCCCTCGCCCCCACCCCCACCGGTGCCATCCTTACCTTGATGATCTCCACCAGTTGATCCACCCCACTGTCCCCAGGGAAGATGGGCTGGCCAAGGAGGAGCTCGGCCAGGACACAGCCTGCTGACCACACATCTAGAGGGGGTAGGACAGGGTCAGGGCTGGGCCAGCAGGGCCACCACACCCATCCCCTCACAGATGCCTCCAGCCCTCAGGTGCCAAGAACCCCTCTTGCTCAGCTAAGCAGAGGTGAGCATCGTGTCCTCCGAGTGCCTGGAGCTGCTGGGCTCCAGGCTAGGTGTGTCCCCAGCCCAGCAACCCCGTTCGGCCTTTCCTCTCTGCCACTGGCCTGGACAGACAAGGCCCTCCTGTGCCCATGTGCACCTTTGTCCGTCAGGCCACGGGAAGGTACAACTGCAAATCCTGGGCTGCCTGCCTCACCTGCCAGTCCCGCCCCTCCCTAGCCTGTACCTTGACCCTCAGGACACAAGTTCACACCTAAGAACCACATGGCTCCTCACACTCGTTCACAGCTAATGAACGCGTTCCCAGTCCTCATGCCCAGTCTCTCGTGCCAGCCTTCCCCTCACACCTCAAAGGTGGCACTGTCACCCTCCCCACACCAGTGAGGACACGGAGGCCCTGGGAGCAAGGTCACAGCCTCACAGTGGCCAGGCCTTACCTCCCGTCACCAGCCAGCCAAGAACAGCAGGCAGACTAAGGAGCTCCAGCTGCTCATCTGAGACACCCTGCCATGGTGAGGGCTCCTGAGCATGACAGGACGAGCCCGCGTGCGGCTCTGCCCACAAAGGGGCAGGGGGCAGGCACTTGCACTTAGCCTAGCAACTAAGAAACCCCCCACCCATATCTGCCTGGGTCTGCCAGTCAACTCCAGCCTTTGATGCCAGCTTCCCGCTAATGTGAACCCTGGGAGGCAGTGACGACAGCTTCAAAACTTGGGGCCTGCCACCCACATGGGAAACCTGGCCTGAGTCCCCAGCTTCTGGCTTCGGCCCAGCCTAGCCCAGCCAGTAAATGAGAATTCTATTTTGACTTCTCTCAAAAAAAATAAAAAATAAAAACTAGACACTGCCAAGATTGTCATTCCCCATGGCTATTCCACTGCCCCGTAACTGACCAATGGAGGAGGTATAATCAGTAGCTCCGAAGATGAGCTCTGGGGCCCGGTAGTAGCGAGAGCATATGTAGGAGACGTTGGGCTCCCCCCGGACCAACTGCTTTGCGCTGTGGGAAGAGAAGGACAGAGGTGAATTCTAGACAAAGTTTGGGGTCCCCCACCCTTGGCCCTTTCAGTCACCCTGCACACCCCAGATCTGGCCCACCTGCCAAAATCACAGAGCTTGAGGACAGCGGTATCGGGGTCCACCAGCAGGTTCTGGGGCTTGATGTCACGGTGGCACACACCCTGGGAGTGGATGTAGGCCAAGCTCCGAAACAGCTGGTACATGTACACCTGGGCAGGCAGGACAGCACAAGTCTGGCCCTGCTCTCCACAGACCACAGTCCCTGGCCTCAAGTTCCCATACTCCTACTGCTACCCTATCACCTCAAGGAATTCCATATGGAAGCCCCAAACCAGTATGCATCATGGGCAGTGGGCAGGCCGGCTTACAGATTGACCACCGGGCCTCACATCCTTGATTTCCAACTGTGGGAGTCCAGGTTGCAACAAGGCAGTGATGCTGGCCCCAGCTCATGCTTGTAGCATGGCTGCTGCAATCACCCCAACAGGAGTCTGGTGGGTAATACAGACACAGAAAGCCCAACATGAAGCAAGCTGGAAAGCCAGGCACTCGGCTCCCCTTCGCCCCAAACTATGGTTCTAGAAGGGCCCCAGCCCCTTAAGCCCAGTCAACTCCCCATTCCACCTCCTTTTTCCTGTCACCCAGCCTCCCACAAGCTAGAAGCTAGGTGCACAGAGATCAGGAACCTGAGTTTGGATCCTGAACCAACTACTCGGCTGTACCGCCAGGCACCACGCTGTGGCCCAAGCCCCTCTGTTAGTCCCCGCTCTCCTTGGCCAGAGATGCTGCCTCCTCTCCTCCCTGAAGCCTTCCTCAGTTCTCTTCATCTCCATCCGGGTGAGCCGGGGCTGCCTGTGTCTAGAATGCCCTGTGGCAGCACTAGCATGGCAGTGGCAGCTCTTAAGCTTTCGAGTTTTCCGTGGCAAAGCCTGGCTGCCTCATTTGACTGTGCTCCTTCTGGCCAACACTGGGGCTCAGTCAGTCACCTCACTGGAGAAAGCCTCTCCCAGGAGGGGAGGTCCCACAGTGATAACTATGGCAGAGTCCGTCGGCTCACCCAGGCGCAGGGGGCCAAAAGCCAGCGGCAGGAGCGGCTAGGCCCTAAATGACCTGCAGCCCATGAGGCCCCCACCTCCTGCCAATGCAGCAGACTGCTCTAGGCTCTGTCCTCCACATCCTCCCTAAGCTCCATTCATTCACTCACGCGTGGCCTCATGCATTTAGGCACCTCCTGAGCACCTGCAATGCCCAGGGCATGGTGCCAAGCTCGGGGAAAGGGGCCTGCAGACGAGGGATGAAGGTACATTCCTGGCTCTCTGAACACTAGCCTAACTCCTTTCCACCTACCCCACCCTGAGGTGCTACAGACCTGGACTCTGCCCTCAGCAGCGTGCCCTCTGCACTCCCCAACTCTACACCAGCCCCAGTGTCCCCGAGGCCTCCAGGGGCCCCCAGCCCAGCGCGGATCACAGCAGGTTCCCCAAAGCTTCTGCAGGCTGCTGTCCTGATTCTCAGGCCTCCTCTTGGCTCTGCCCTGTGAGAACTCCATCTGGGGCTGGGCACACAGGCCTGACGGGGCCCCCAGCCCTGGGGACCTGGGCTCCTGCCACCTGCCTACCTTGACATAGATGATCGGGATGGTCAGCTTGGCCTTGGTGAAGTGGCGGGCCACCCGGTACACTGTCTCGGGCACATACTCCAGCACCAGGTTCAGGTAAAGCTCATCTTTCTGCAGACAGCAAGAGAAAGGGTTGGGGCCCTAGGACAAGTGAGACGGGCCAAGGAGGGATGCTGGGAGCCTGGGAGGTGAGCCTGAAAGCCCAGGGAGCAGGAGGCAGGAAGGGGGATGGGGTGAGGAGCAATACTCCCACCCCCAGCTGCGGAGCTCCCCCGCCCAGTCACCTTCTCTCCGCTGGAGTAGAAGAAGTATCTCAGGCGAACAATGTTGCAGTGGTCCAGCTTCCTCATGATCTGCAGCTCCCGATTCTTGGAGACACAGGAGACACCTCAGGACCCGGCCCCCTCTGCCTGCAGCCCGCCCTAGCACACCCGCTGCCTCCCTCCACACGCCCCCAGGCCCACCCACACCCGCGGGAGCTCCCTCTGGAGGGCCCTGGCTGATGTCCTGTAACGTTTCACACCCAGCCAGTTCCCCTCACACACGAGCAGACCTGTGGGTAGACACGCTTTCTCGGATCTATGTTAAAATTTCTTAAATTACTGCTGACATTTAAAATGAAACAACTTCCCCTGTAAATTCAATTTACAGCTTCTCTTTTAAAATCAGACATGGCTGCGTGAGGCTCACTACCCTGGATGACAGACAAGCAGGAGCCACCCGGTGCACTCTGGTCGCCACCACTCCTAGATGCCTCTCCAGGAAGTGTCCACCTCCGATCCCAGATCCCAGATCCCAGACTCCAGGCTTCCAATCCCAACCTCAGCTCCTTCCCTACCCTATCCCTGGGGTGCACAACTGCCTAAGTCCAGACCCTCCTACTTCTAGGACTCTAACCGACCAAGTGTTCTCTGAGGCGAGATCCCACAGTGATAACTATGGCAGAGCCCGTCGGCTCACCCAGGCGCAGGGGGTCAAAAGCCAGCGGCAGAGGCGGCTAGGCCCTAAATGACCTGCAGCCATGAGCCCACCCACCTCCTGCCAATGCAGCAGGCTGCTCCAGGCTCTGTCTCTCCAGTCTGGGTTCTACTTACTGAGTTCAGAGGGCAGAGTCTCCCCCAGGACAGTGTGGCCCTGATCCCACCAGGCCAGGCACTTGAAGCAGAGAGTGGCCTCTTCTAGTGCCTGCCTCTGCCCTGCCGGCCTCTGGGACAGGTGTACCCAGCAGGCAGCAAGCCAGATGCTAGTCTTGTCGGAGGGCCCTTCATATGCTATGTCTTTCTGCCTGCCTAGAATGGCCCCATGGGAACCAACAGATCCTGCCTATATGGCAGTTGCCCCTCACAGCCAGCTCCGTGCTCTTGGGAACATGCGCTGCCTGTCCTCCATGAGCCTGCAACCCTCCTGGTACCCACTCTCCCCTGATGCATGCTCAGTGCCCTCAGAGAGGCCAGGTTCCAGGTCAGGGTTGGGATGGAGGGGAGGGGTTATTACACGGGTCACACGCAAGTCTTCAAACCTGCTCGGCCCCTCCTCTCACCCAGGGTACCTTGAATCTCTTGTCTTGGAGAACCTTCTTGATGGCCACCAGCTCCCTGGTCTCTGCCAAACGGGCCTGGTACACGACCCCGAAAGAGCCATTACCAATCACTTTGATGTCTGTGTATGCCACCTCCTGGGAGCGCTCTGGGCCCTGGCCCAAGGTGGCTACCACTGTGGTCACTTTCCCGCTATCACCTGGGGAACAAAGGAGACACACTTCTCTGACTGACCATTCTCCTCCCACCACTGCCTGACCTGAGGGCTGAGAGAGGGGTGCCCTCGCCCACCCTGAGGAGAGGCAGCGCAGGAGCCCTCGCAGTGACCTGTCTCCATTCAGATGGCCCTAACTCTTGCTTCCTTCCACACAGAAGGCCCTCAGTTATTCCAGCCATGGCAACCCCAAACTGCCAACCCCCGGAGACAGCTGCTCCCTGCATCCTCTTGGCACTGGAAGACACCCCCAACCTAAACACTGAGGGCGTCCACTCTGGACATCTAATCTATTGTGTTTTGGGGAGCCCTACTCCTGAAGCCCTCCCACTGCAACCCGTGCATGAGGCTTTCACCCAGTATGGGGCCCGGTGACATCTGAGGCCTCCCTGGAGAAAGTGGAAACTTCACCCAGCTTATTGGCCACAGAATCCCACTTCCTCTCCTGCCCTGACCATCACCTGTTGGTCAACCATGCTAGGGTGGGAGAAAGTACCAAGCTGACCCTTACAGCTCCGTGGCCTCTGCCCTCCTCTCCGGATGTGAGCAGGGTCTTAATGGGCAGCATCAGGCTCGGCTGGCAAACCTGTGCTACCCTAACCTCCATCCTTCCAAGAAAACTCCAGTTCCTATGCTCTGCACAGCAGCAAACCTCAGTGTTAACCTTAGGAGGCAGTGATGCCCACCCCCAATTTTCAGGCAGAAACCGATAAACCAAATCCATTGTAAAGGGACCTACATGACTTTTTTTTTTTCCCCCTAGAGACGACGGCAATATATCCCTGCAGGATTAAAGAGCTAGCACCTTAGACTCATGTTTTATGAAATCAGGACCACCCTGATTTTTTAAATAGGAGTTTCATCAAGCACTTGCACTTTCCTGGGATCTTTTTCCCCCCAAGGGCTGAAGGGTACATAAACCCCAACTGGTCTTTTTTGTAACCAGCACCATCTATTAGCTGCCATCAGCAGGGGGAAGGAATACAGTTCTACTTAGCCTGGGTGGGTCCAAGGCCAGGTCTTGGGAGATTAAAAGGGAAAATGGCCTGGGTGCCGGGTTGGGAACACAACATCCCGGACCTCTGCTCCTCAGTGACACTCAGTCCACGGAGGAAGGAAAACCGACCCTCTTCCCTTGGTAGCAGGTGGCAGCTCTCTTAGGGGACAATAACCCCAGGCTCCCATTTGCAAATGATTATGACCTCTGCTCCTGATCGCCAAGTGGGCTGCGACCTCAGGTCTCTGGGTTTGTTTCAGTTCAAGGACCCAAGACCTGGAGACTGAAGAGCGAGGGACAGAGGACTCGGACTCTTTGGGTGGTAATTCCGATCGTAGCATCCAAGGGATGCGTACCCCTAGCACCCCTTTCTCTAGGAGGGACGGAGCACCCATGGATGCCACTTGTGGCAAGCACGGTGACCTCACTCTCCCTCCTGGGCAGAGGAAACAAACTCCTGGGTGTCCGTAGGGGTTCAGGATTCCCGATCGCCACCCCACAAGGGTCCTGCTGATACTCACGGCCCAGCTTTACTCCGGGCGGCGGGAAGCTGGTGCCCGCTCCGGGACCGCCGCTGCCGCCTCCGCCGCTGCCGCTGGGGCCACCGCCGGAGCTCGAGGCCCCCACGCCCCCGCCCATGGCCCCGACCGACGCCTTGCCGCCGCCGGTGCCGCCAGGGCCGGAGGCCGAACCCCCGGGGCCGCCGCCGCCGCCGCCGCCTCCGCCGCCTGGCTCAGCGAACGAGCTGGTCCGCGCCCGGCCCGAGCCCCCCGGGCCGCCTGCGGAAGGCCCGCCGCCGCTCATGTCGCGGGGCTCGGGCTGCCCGGGTTGCTGCCGCCGCCGCCTCCTCCCTGGGCTCCGGCCTCTTCCAGGCCGCGCCGCTCCGGCTCCGGCTCCGGCCCAGCGCCCGCCGCCGGGCACGCCGGGATATGAAGTCCCCGCCGCGGAGCTCCGCCCCTCGGCCACTCCCACCGCTCCGCCCCCCGGAAAGCCGCGCGGAGCACGCCGGGAAGTGAAGTCCGGGTGCCCGCGGAGTCCTACCGTCCACTCAGCCTACTGGCTCGGGGATGGGGGAGGGAAATGGCGCGGCGCCTGGTGGACTCTGGGAAACCGAGTCGGCGTCTGCGAACCCGCAGAGCGCTCACGGCCGCGCAGCACGCCGGGAAGTGAAGTCCTCGCCACTCCCTCACACCGCATTGCAGTTGTCCCGCAGGTCCCGAGGCATGCCGGGAAATGGAGTCCTGCAAGTGCACCGCTTCCTGTCCCAAGCGGATGCTCGCCGTTCTGGAGCCAGACCAGGAAATGGAGTCCAAGGGAACGCTTGGACCGCAGTCCTTGTCGGGAAATGTAGTCGGCGAGGCTTCGGTGCGCTCGGTGCATTCTGGGAAATGGAGTTCAGCGCCTCATCCCACGACCCCGCAGCCTGCTGGGGATGCTGACCCTTTGTGAGAAGCCCGGCGGCAGAGGCTCCCCGGGAGGGTGAGTCCGCAGGCTGCCGCGCGCAGGGAGCGTCGGAGAAAGGCTAAGAGCGACGCCCCCCTGGGGGGGAACCCTCCCTCGCCCCCAGGGCCTAGCAAAGCACGCAAGTCCCCGGGAACGGCTGGGGAAAGCAGGCGCAGGCAGAAACTGCCCGTTTCCCTTTCATCCTCGGCTTCCTAAATGACAGGATCCCGGAAGGCAAGCCGGCTGCGAGGGAGCAGCCTAAGGTATTGGGTACGGCTCGAGTCAGTCCAGGGATCCATTAATACCCGGAAGGAGAGCGGCCCCAAAGGTCGCTGGGAAACCGAGTCCGTGCGTGTGGCTCTCGCCCACCTCGGAAATGCGGGAAACCAGAGCGCAAGCGCCGTGTACCACACCCTAACTTCTCCCCCCCACCCGCCTCGCCGCTGGAGTGCTGGGAAATGAAGTCTCTCGGTGTGTCCTCCGTGGGGGCACTGACGCCTATCCGCACTACAATCTCCAGAAGGCCAAGCGCCAGCCCACTTCCGCTCCCGTTGCAAAGCACGCACAGCTCCGGGCGGGTGTTTCTGGGAATTGTTGTTTCCCAAGCAAAGGGTGGATGCTGCCCTCTGACGGCCGCTTGCAGCTAGAAAGTCAGATTTTGAGTGGAGTCCCGAAGGCCTTTCAGGGACGCCGAAGGGTCACAGCGGAGCCGCGCAGCGGGACACGAAAGCGGCGGTTCCTTAAGCCGACAGATCCCGTGGGCTGCGCGTGGGCAACTGCCGGGAGAGGTTTGGGGTCGTTGAGAGTTTAGGACGCCCTAGGAAGAAGGCATTGGTGGCGGAGTGAGGACTGGGTCAGAGGGGTGCTAGACAGGGTTTTCCATGTCTGGGGGTGACAGGGTTTTCCATGCTACAGGGGCTGTAGCGAGGCGGTGGAGATGGAGGAGGCTTGGAGCGCTGGGGTTCCCGGACAAAGCCACCTTGCAAAGTGTCTCCAAGAGGTGCTGTTTTCTTGGGAAGCAAGGGTGCTGTCCAGGATCAGGATGAGACCCCAGGGGTGCCTTGCCACAGGAACCTTTCAAGCCCGTAAATGAATGAATATGGGCAAAAAAGATGAAGGGGGCTTTTGCGGTTCCTTAGGCCAAAAGCCTATTATATCCCCTCACCCAGCTACCTACCAGCAAGAATCTGGGGCAAAGAAGCCTGACTGGGCAGACGTGACCTGGAGCGCAACTGCAAAGCCAGACACGCACAAATCCACGTTAGATCTGGTTAAACGTCCTTTGAAGGCCCCGGGGCCAGGGGCTCAGCCTCCATCCCCACCGTGACGCCATCTCCTCCTCTCCACCACCCCACCACCAACTCAGCTGCATCCCCGCGTTGCCAGGAGACATGTCTCATCCCAACTTCTAGAAATAACCCAGCGGCCCCCACCCCAGGGACTGCCTTACATCACCCAGGAGAGGGAGCAGTTGCCTGCAAGCCGCCCCAGGAGCCTGGCTTTCCTGTCAGTACCCACCCCCACATGCCCAGCCGTGGAGTCTTTACTGCCAGCCCACATCATCTGGGACCACCCACTCCGGGACTGGCATGAGCTGAGGTTCTGCGTGGAGCAGTTGCCAGTCAGCAGGCCTCCCAGCCACCCCCACTCAGGCTTGCACAGGGTGGAGTTTCCCGGTGATGAAGCCAGTCTGCCAGGCCCTTTGCAACTGGCCTTGGGGAAAAACCCTTCCCTTTCTAGCCCTCGGGCGTCTCACCTGCACCGCAGAGGTGGGGCCTGTCTGGAGTGCCACTTGCAGCCAGGATTCCTGGGATCTGTCTCATCCCTGACCCTGGCTCCTCCAATCTGGCTTTGTAACTTTTATGAGCTCATCTTCTCTCAGATCCTATGATCTCCAAGACCCTGATCTCAGCCCAGCCATCTTGGCTTTAGGGAAGAAATTCGAGTTGTTCAAGGGAACCTGTGCTTTTGAACCAGCCTTATTCTTTGGGCCCCTGAGCAAACCATGCGGCCAAGCCACTTGCTGCTGCCCCTAGATACTGAAAGAAACTGAAACACAGCAGTTCTTGAATTCTTTATTGTTTGAAAGGTAGAGACGGATCTTCCATCTCTGGAAAACAGCTCACCCCCCTCTCCCTCCCCGACACACGCACCACCCCGCATACCTACTTCAGCTGAGGCTGGGCCACACTCAAGAGTCAGAATCTCAAGCCAGGTTTCCCACGTGGTCACCTAACTGGAGCCATCACCACTGCCCACCCCGAATCATAAAATCATCCCTTCCCCAGACTGGACAGGATAACAGACACCATGTCCCATTGGAACCCTAACTTCAGCACCAAGGCCATACACGTTAGACAATCAGCAGCAGGTACAACTGGAGCCAACCCCTTGTGCCCTTACTGGCTGGACTAGAAGGTCACCAAGGTTCCTGTAAGCACTCACAGGCAGGGGGACACACATGGTCAGAATATGTCCCCCCAAGATCTTGTTCAACTCTACAGTTTGACCTCCAAACATCCATTTCCCCAGGCATGACCAGGACCCGGTCAGTCACATGAAGTTAGGTGCCCTGGCCACTGAGCCAGTTAGAGAGCAAGTCCAGGCCCGTCCTTCAACCGATGGCCAAAGGCCGTCACCCAGCCGTGGCTGCACCCGGCCCCCAGCACAGACCAGGGCATCCAAAGGTCCAAAGTTTTATTGTTTTGAATACATTCTCCAGAAGTTTCCCCCTACTTCCCTCCCCCTCCCCCAACCCCAACCCTCAATACAGAATAAGGCTTGACCAGAACTCCTCCCACCCCACCCAGGGGCCCACTGGGGGGCAGAGGGGGGCTTCCAGTTTGGTTTGGGACAGCCCCTTCCCATCCCCCCTACCACCACCCCCATCCACGGGGCCAGTCCTTGGAGCAGCTGGAGGCAAAGGGGTTGGACCAGTGCTAGGGTGGGGACAGGGACAGTAGGCACTTGAGACACTTGTGGCCCATGGAGGTACCCTCACCCTACTTCCCCCCCACCCAGCCCTCCCCCACCAGCAACAGAATTTTTGGTTCATCATAGAATTTGTCCCTCCCCTGCTGCCACCTTGTTGGGGTATGGGGAACCCAGGCACTCGGGGGCCCCTGGAGGGGCAAGGGGAAAGTAGGGCTGGAGTTGAGGAGCAGGTTCAAGAGGCAGAGACCAGGGAGGGAAGAGGAGGGAGAAGGCTCTGACTTCCTAAGAGATTGTAAAAAAAAAAAAAAATTCTGGGCGCCAAGGCCAAAGCCTCAGTTCCAACACAAACTCCCCTCCACGATGGAGGTAACCCCCCACAACTCCCACCCTCCCCCCACCACCGTGTCTGAACCTCATACATCCACAAGGAGAAACAGTCCCCAGCCCTGGGCACCCACCCACCCCATCACTTAAAAAAAAATTAAATTTTATACAAAATGTAGAGGAGAAAAAAGGAGGGGACAGGGAAACCCAGAGAGGCTGCCCTCACCTCCCGGGTATGTTGGGGGGTGAGGGGGTGGGGGTTAAGGCAGCAAAAGCTTTTGGGGGGAGGGAAGAGGAGACCCTGGGGTCCCCCAAGCCACAGCCCTCAGGAATCTCGATGTTCCAGGGATAGCTGGGCTGTGGCGTGCTGGAGGTCAGCGCTCACCCGCCTGGGCGTGAGGGGGCCCCCTGCCTCCCCAGGACCCTCCCCGCGCACCTTCTTGTCCTCACCCTCGTCCTCCAGGCTCCCTGCAGGACAGCCACCCCCCTCCAGGCGACAGTCTTCACTCCAGCGCCGCTTAAAGCGCAGCTTGAGGGGCATGCACTGGGCGCCCCCCAAGGAAGCCTCGCCAGGCTCGGGCTTAGGGGGCGCAGGTGGGGCACGGGGTGTCTTGAACACCTCCCCATCTTCCTCCTCCTCATCACTGATGTCAGTCACTTCCACCTCCTCCGACTCGCCCTCCGAGATGGGCTCCACCTTGATCTGTGGTGGTGGCGGTGGCGGCAGGGGTGGCGGGGCCAACGCACCAACTCCCTCAGCCAGCCCACTACTGCTGCCACTGCTGCCGCTGCTGCTGCTACTGCCACCGCCAGCTGCGCCCTTGTCAGCGCCCGCAGTAGCCTTCTCGCCAGCTGCCCGCTGCCGGCGTCCCAGCGGGGGTGGCTGGAGCTTAAACTTGAATGGGGAGGAGGAGGAGGAAGAAGAGGATGAGGATGAGGAGGGGACCGGCGAAGTCTCAGGTGCCATGGACGCCAGCGGGCACTTGTCAGGACGCTGGGGCTGCGGCACCACGAGGCCGGGGTAGTGCAGGAAGGCGCGGGGGCTGAGGTGGTAGTTGTAGACGCTCTGGGTGTGCGCCTGCAGATACCGCTTCATGTCCTCGGGGCTGAAGGAGAAGTGGGAGCCTCCTGCTGAGCCGCTGGGGCCTCCACCACCACTGGGGTACATGGGGCTCAACGTGGGCGAAGGTGTGTAGGCCAGGTGGGTGGGCGTCATGGGCAGAGCTGGGGAGAGCTGAGGGGGCAGCAGGGAGCCAGGCCCCGCCAAAGGTGACACAGGGAAGGGGCTCAGGGGCTCAGGGCCACCCCGGGGCCTAGGGTAGACGCGGAAGACACCGGGGTCATGGGGCAAGCGGGCCAAGGGCGGCCCTCGGAAGGCCCCCAGCTCTGGAGGCCCAGGTGGTCGGGCGCGGGGATCATCTCCCAGCGGCTCCTCCAGCTCCGATGTGCCATCACTGCAGTCACTGACAGAGCCACGGCCCAGGCGGCGGGCCACCACCGCCGAGAAGAGAGAGGACGAGGAGGAGGAGCAGGCTGGTGGTGAGCGGGGGTCCTCGGTGGGGGACAGCACCTCGGAGGGCGTCGAGGGAGGGAAGCGGAAGTGGCCGCCACCTGACGGCACTGGTGGGGCACTCTGGGGCACCGCACCTCCTAGGGAGAGAAAGGAAGGGTTGGCATGAAGGCTTGTGGCCCAGCCTGGACATCATCCCAACACACCCTTCTCCTTCCCCTCCGCCCACCCCACCCCTCCACCGGACCCACCACGCCCAGCACTCACCAGCCAACCCCACGTCGATAAAAGGGTAATTAACCAGCACCAGTTTGTTAAAGTTGAACTTGTAGGTGAACCGCTTCCCCTTGGTCTTGTGTAGAATACGCTTGTTGTAGTAGTAGCTGTAGAGACACCCATCGACTGGGGAGGTGAGTTGAGTCTGAGAGGCTACAGGACCCAGGTCCCACACTGGGCACCCCGACATACAGTGGGGTGGGGTGCTGCTCACAGGACAGTGAGAAGCAAACACAGTGCCCAGGAGTGGATAGGGTCCCACCAGTGTCCCAGGGTCTGGGCTCAGACTACAGCGACTGGCTCTATGATGCCATTGAGTTCAGAGTAGGGCTACAACTCAACCTAGGGAAGGGCCAGGGGCCAACCCCACAGCGAGTTCCCACAGGTTAGGGGCTTCCCGATCCTCCCCCCAGAATGGACAGGGGCCATGCACACCTGTTGAAGGACCCCAGCCCCTCCTCACCGCAGCGCCCGGCTCAGCTTGTCGTAATTCATCTGCGGCTTGCACTTGCGGACGCCCCACAGCCGGGCCACCTCGTCAGGGTCCTTGATGACAAACTCGCCGTAGTCCCCCTGCCAGGCGATGACGCCCTGGTACTCCTCCTTCCGCAGCAGCTCCAGGATGAAGTGCCACAGCTGGATCTGTCTGGAGCCGGGGGATGACTCCGGCTTGTAGGCCCAATCCGGGAAGGCGAACCCTGAGGAGGGGAGGCAGGGTGTGGCCCTAGGGTCAGGGTATCCAGTCGGGGGGTAGGCGGGTGGCACCTAGGTCCCATCTCAGCAGCCACCTCCTGCCATGCCCTCCACAGAGCCTGGTCCCATGAGCCAAAGTCAAGACCTGGGTTGCAGGAAGACAGTGTGTGTCTGTCTGTGTGTGGAGGGGCTAGGCGGGAGCGAGGTGGGGGGGGAGGGAAAGCTGGAGCCTGCTCCGGCGACACCGGGAGAAACAGGAAACCGTCGGCGGCGGGTCCCGGGGCCAGTGCCAGGGGGCCAGGCACCAAGCCAGGCCGACGGGCAGGGCTGCCAGTGGAGGAGGGGCAGCAAGGGGCACACGTGGCCAGCCAGCCGGGTTGGGGCGCAGCGCCCCCCAACTCCCATTCAGACACAGCCGCACCCTCTCCCCTACCTCATCTCCTATGGTACCTTCCTTAGGATCTGCACTGTTGTACCCCAAGACCTGCCAGGGCTCTTACTCCCACCCCAAGACCTGAGCGGAGAAATTTTTTTTTTCTCTTAAAAGGACTAGGAGGGGTGGGGTGGCTGGCTGAGGATGAGGTCAGCGCCTGCACACACAGAGGCCTCTGTCTTCCCTGGAGAGTGAAACCCAGACTGTCTGAGAGGGGCCCCCCAAGCCCTGGACCCTCCGAGCTGCACTGCTCTCCCCGGCCAATCCTGGCTGCAGGGTGTCCCCCCACCCCATCTTGAGACAGAACGGGCAGCGGGTGCCTGCTTTCCCACTTTCTGCCTTCTCATTCCTGGCTTCTTCCCTGCCCACCTGCCTGCCCGCCCCCAGCATTAACCTTGGGTAGAGGTTGGTGGTGGGCTGGCTGGTCCCTGGAGGGGGTGGGCAGCCAGGGAGGGGGGGCTGCGGTTGTTGTCATTTCCCAAACCCCCGGGTAATCAGGGGCCATCAATAATTCAGCACCAGGCAGCCGGTAATGGAGGGGTGGGAGGAGGAGGGAAAGGGGAGGAAAGGAAGGCAGGGGGAGGCAGGCAGGGGCCCTGGTGCCACTAGAGAAGGCCAAGGTGGACAGCCATGGATGGGTGGAGTCCCACGTCTGGGGCAGGCAGTGTATGTGTGTGTGAGAGAGAGAGTGTGTGAAGGGATGGGAGTCAGCCTCCCTGGCTAGGTCGACGGCTGAAGCAAGTACCAGGCAGGCTGCTGGACAACCCTGAGCCTTAACCACCCCCACAAAGACTCTACCCCAGTCTGGAATCCAACAGGGGATCCCTCATGGTCCCTGTTCCCACAGGGACCCAGGATACCCCAGGGCGATGGCCAGTCCCGCACGCCCCACCTACTACCCTCTAAGATAGCCATCCCAGCTTCCAAGCAGCCCCTCAGGGCTTGAGAACACAGCAGCCGGCTGGGCGGCTGGCCGGCTGGCCGCAGGCTCTGGGTCCAGCACCAGCAGCCCAGCCGCATTGGCTGGGCCAGCCCCCCACGCCACCCCCTCCCCTCTGCCTGGGAGCCCAGCAGTCACAGCCCCAGGCTCCTCCTGGGACTCCAGGGATGCACCCCATTATCTTCACCCTGTCCAAGAGCCCAGGGTCTCTTTCTCAGGCCCCTCTGGCCACTAAAGATGCCAGCTGACCATGCCACCAGCTCCACATGACCCCTTCCAAAAAGCTTCTGCCCCTCTTCCCGAACTCAGAGTACCACGTCCACACCATCGTCACTTCAGCCCCCATGTGGGAAGGTAACGAGTGTTGAAACCTCTGAGGCATCAGTTTGGGGTGGGGTGGGTGTACTGCCTTCCACCCTCCCCCCAAAATTAAAGCCACCCTTCCCAGCCCACCAGCCCCAGCCTCCGTGTCCCGGTAACCAGGCAACGTGTGCGGCGACAGTCCTGGGAGCGGGGGAGCAGGAGGCTAAAAATAAACTTTGCAGAAGAGAGGGAGTGAGAGAGACTACATGCAACACAAAGGGAACTCGAAAAGGAGGTGGGGGGCTCTGGGAAGGCCGCAAGCTGCATGCTGGGAGCTGTCCCAGACCCCATCAGTCCCCCTTCCTAAAACACACCCTTCCCCCTCTCCAAGGGCCTGGACACTGCCCCACTCCCAGGCCCACCCCAGCACCAGCTTTCCTCATCCGACACAGCATACACGAGGGCCTGTTCCCAGCTTTGTGAGGGGGGGTGACGTCAGGGTGTCTCAATGGGGCTCTGTCCCGCAGGCCTTGGAGCTGGGAGCCAGGCACGGGCAAGGGGAACATGTGTGAGTGTGCTGTGTTCGGGTCCACGTGCTTCACACAGGGAAACACAGGCCATGCACGGAGGAAGTATGGGGGTGCAGGACCCCCCTCCTGGAGCAGGGGGGTCGGGAAGCAGGGAGAGAAGGGTGCAGGAGTTGCAGGAACTGCTGTAGTGGTTGCAGCACAGCCAGGAAGGGCTGAGATGGCGAGGTCTCAGAGGCACACCTGGCTCCCACAGCGGTGGGGACAGGGTTCTTCCAGACTATGCAAGCCTGGAGGCCAAGGGGTTGGGGGGGCGCAGAATTCCTGGGCATCCCCTACTCCAGCAGCTTCACGTGGCCATCCAAACTTTTTTAAGGGGTTAGAAGGGAGGGGAGATGATAGAGGAAGAACAAGCCGGGCCCTCCTGGGGTGTGGGGGCTCCCCCCACCACCTCCCCCATTCCAGGCAGCCCTCAATGGCGCCAGAGCCGGGAAGAAAACAGGAAGTGGGAAACAGCCGCCGCAGAAGAGCGAGGGGCCGGGAAGGGAAGGGATGGGATGGGATGGGATGGGATGGGATGGGATGGGATGGGATGGGATGGGATGGGAAGGGATGAGATGGGGAATCGGAGGGAAGGCCGAGCAGCAGCTGGCCAGGGGGGCAGCTGTACAGACTGATTGGGAAGCCATTCCAGGTCCCCTGTTCACACCCGACTCCCAGGCAGAGAACCCAGACCCGGTTAGGACCCCAGATCGGGTTGGGGAGCAGCCCAGCCAGTCCCATCAGGCCGAGGCAGGCCTGGAGCAGGGAGGACAGACAAGGCGGGGGTTGTCTGGACGCGTGAGCGCGCGCGGGGAGGCTCCCGCTGCCCCCAGGGCCCAGCAGCCCGGGAGTTGTGGGACGCACGTGACTGACCCTACAGCACTCGGCACCCCTGCCCCACCCCTAGCCCCCTCCAGGCTTCAATCCTCCCGGCGCCGGCTCCCAGCCCTTTAAGAGCCGCCCCCACCCGCTCGCCGTGCACAGTGGGTGGGGTGGGGTGGGGTGGGGTGGGGTGGGTGGGCCGGTCGGGGCACACACCCGCAACACAGGAGCCCTAGCCGCGGCCGCCGCCGCCGGGGGAAGGAAACAAGTTTGAACAGCGGCGCCCGGCCCCCTTCCCCCTCCCCCGTCCCCGCCCCGGGCCGGATTCCGACGGGGTGGACGGGCAGGGGGCGGCCAGGACCCCTCCCCCCCGCGCGCCGCGCAAAGTCCAGCCCGCGCGAGCCTGGGGGCGGCGGGGGCTGGGAGAAAGGGGGGTGGGAAAGGGGTGGGGGGAGGAAAGTCCGGACGGAAGGGGGGCTAATCCTGCTGCCCCCCACCCGCCGGCCCAGATGGGGGGGATGGGAACCTTGGCCCCTTAAGGAGGAGCAAGTTGGCGGAGGAGAGACAAGAGGGGCGGAGGGAAAAGGCGGCCGGCTGAAAGAGAAGAGCTGCAGCAGGAAAAGTGGGGGGCAGGGGAACCTAGGCAGCACCCCCCGCCCCGCTCTCCTCCCTCACCCTCCTCGATGCCAGAGCTCCAGAGGAGCGCGGGAGGAGGGTCTCTTCCCCCCCACCACCACCCCTGTCGTCTCCCCGGAGCCACCTTAAAGCCGCGCGTTCTAAGGTCGGAAACAAAAAGTTCCTTTTTCGAACGTTCAGGCTGCGCTTTGGAACTTTGCGACTCGGCGCGGGCGGGGGAGCGAGGAGCCGGGCGGGGGAGGGGCGGCGCAGCCGGGACGGACCCCGCGTCCCGGGGGCTCCCCGACTCCACGCCCTCCTCTCCGGAGCCCATCCTGGATCCCACGCCCCGCACCCCCACGGCAGCCCGGATCCTACCCCAGCAGCCGGTGCGGGGCACGCGCCGCCGGTGAAGGTCACGGGCCGGACCGCGCGGCGCGGAACCGAGGCTAGCGGGCCCCGTGGACAGCCCCCCCTCCCGTCACCCCGCCACGCACACGTCCCGGAGCGCAACGTGACGGGAGCGGCTGGAAAGGGGCTCCTGCCACCCCCTGGGATCCCGGGTGTGTGGGGTGGGCGCGGGGGGGCACGGGAGAGAGCCCGGCTGGCGAGGGGTCCGCGCACCCCACACAGGGACGATCAGCGCGCGCAGCGCCCCGCACCACTCCGGCCCCGAGCTAAGAATTGCGGGTTCCAGGCAGCACCCACCCCCACCACCCCAGTTCGCGCCGTGAGAAGCAACAGGTTCTCGTAGTGCTTGGGGGTCCCCCAGAACCGGAGGATCTCTTGCAAGACCCTGAAGCCCTTCAGCTCCCACCCCCCCACTTCAAAGTTTCTCTGCCCGGTTTCCTGGGGCAACAAGTCTCCCCCACACGTGCAGCCCCCGCCCCCACCTGTGTCCGCCGGGGTCTTCATGCTGGGGGGCCCGGGGCGAAGCGCCCCGACTCCGGGCCGCGGCTCCCGGCGCCCGCGCTGCCCCGTCCCGTCCCGCGTCCGTCGGGCCGCCCTGGCCGCCTCACCCGGCCTCGCCTCTCACAGCCTCTCCCCTCCCCGCCGCCGCCTCCCGGGTTAATATCGCACTCCGGGGCCGGGACGCCCACGCCCCCCGGCCGGCGACGTCACCGCCGCGTCGCCATGGATACACTGCGCCCGCCCCCTCCCCGCGCACTCACACACACACGTTTGCCGGCGCGCAGCCACTGAGGACCCGGCCGGCTCTGGGCTTAAAGGGGCCGCGCGGCGGGGGAGGCAGGAAAGGGGGGTGTGGGGGGGGAGAGAGCAGGAGTGGGATGGGGTCCTGAGGGTCATGACCCTTCTCGGAGGCTCCAAGTTTGCGGATAAAGGAAGCCCTGGGCGCTCGCTACCTGCTGTCCTTCCTGTTCTTCGTAACCGCGGGCTCCAGAGTTTGCTTTGGAAGCCTGGGGGCTGAAAGGGAGGGGTGGTCCACAAACTTTGGTAGGGAGGCAGCGGAGACCCCCGGAAGGAGGCGGAATGTTCTTTGCAAGGCCTTGAAAGGGGATCAACATCATCACTGCCAGCCTGGCCTTACCCAGCACCCCCTCCTCTCCACCCCCAATCCGGAGCCTGTCCAGGGGTGGGTGGGGTGGGCTGGGTGGGAAGCATTTCCCAGCATCGGAAACGGGGAGGCGGCTGTGCAGATGGGGTCTTGAGACTTCCTGATAGCCCCCGTCCAGCTGGGGAGGAGGTGACCAGAGAGAAGGCATTTGGAAGCCCACCCCCTGGCTGCAGCTGTCCTGGTCAGGCGGCTGGCGCCGGAGGTCCCCCCACCTCCACCGCGAAGGGCATGGGGGTTCCGGAGTTGGGGGTGGGACCAGGATGCGAGGGGGCGACCAGAGTCGGAACAAATGTGCACTGGAGGGGCACCGGGGCTCGCAGGGCGAGAGGAAGACAGGGCTTAAGACCAAAGGCACGAGCGTAGGGAAGTGTTAAGTCTCTGTTCTCCAGCGGCCGCCGCCACCGCTGCTGCCACGAGGGGATGGATGGAGCCTGAAGCTCCGGGAAACAGGAAACCCGAGTGCAGATCGTATGGAGGCCGGGAGCCTCGGCAGCAGCGCGCGGGGCACACAGAAATTCGCAGGCGGCGCTGAGAGCTTAGGCTCCACAAAACACTGGGGTACCAACGGAGGGAACGAGTGGGTGGGAGATGGGGGACATGCCATGGGGAGGGGACCCTTGGAGGGTGGATGGGAAGGCCGGGCTCAGGGTGCTGGGGCTACCAGCCCAGCCTCCTCCTCCGTTGCTGGATTCCTAGTTCACCCTTAGAATTGCACCTCACCATTGCCTCCTCCTTGGGGAGACCCAGGCAGACCAGCAGGGACACAGTCACCCCCTTAGGGGATTATGTAACCTTGCCTGCGGACAGTGCAGCTCCCACACAGCTCCCAGAACCCCCTAGGAGCAGCCTGGTCCAGTCATCTTCATCACCATCATCATCACAGTTCCTATCACAGCTCCTGAACTCACCATGTGCTGGGAGTGCCGATCTTACACCATCCTCATCCTCAGCAGACCTGTGGGAGAGGAGTCAACAGTGCTGTCTCCACATACAGAATAAACCAGGACGGCTGGACGACAGGGACGACAGGAAAACAGCCCACAGAGCCAGGGTTCAAACCCAGACAGAGCTGGTTCTGCACCTGCACCCTCATTGAACCAGCAGGCGCTACCTCCTCCTCCACCAACCTTTCTGTAAAACAAGGAAAAAATGCATTTTTTTAAGATTTACTTATTTTTATTACAAAGTCAGATATACAGAGAGGAGGAGAGACAGAGAGGAAGATCTTCCGTCCGATGATTCACTCCCCAAGTGGCCGCAATGGCCGGCGTGCGCTGATCCGGAGCCGGGAATCTTCCCATCTCCCACATGTGTGCAGGGTCCCAAGGCTTTGGGCCATCCTTGACTGCTTTCCCAGGCCACAAGCAGGGAGCTGGAAGGGAAGTGGAGCTGCTGGGATTAGAACCGGCGCCCATATGGGATCCTGGTGCGTTCAAGGCGAGAACTTTAGCCGCTAGGCCTCGCCACTGGACCCAAAAAATGCATATTTTCACAGAGTAAATCAGACTCACCAATATCCACCTTCAGACCAAGGCTCTGAAGACGCACTCCACTACATTCTGTCTGTGACATACGCCAGGGAGTTGACCTCCTGGGGCCTCCGTTTTTCTGTCTATAAAATGGGGCCATCGGTAGGCCCTGTGCAGTGAGGTTATTGTGAGAAGTTGGGGCAAGGCGGCTGCAGCCTCAGAAGGGAACTGGAGTCCCCCCACCCCGGGATGCTGGGCCTTGTGCTCATCTATCCAGGGATACTATAACCACCCCAGTGGCCATGGGACTCCACCACAAGCCCAGGTCCTTTCACTAATTCAGCTGGCTCCTGAGGCAGGGTTCAGGATTAACCAACGGAGCCACTGTGCTGGCCCCTATACACGTGTTTTTGTAAGTCATTCTCAACTCCCCCAGCCCAGGAGATGAGCCCCCCGCCCCAGCCACAGGAGTCCTAAAGATCCCCACCACTGCTGGGTGGAAACCCAGGTAGTGTGAATTTGTAACAAAGTAAACATCAATAAAAATTTTAAAAAACAAAAGTAATCATTGGGGCCACACCTTGCTGAAGTGACTTAAGCTTGTGCTCGGGGTGCCAGCAGCCCATATAGGCGCAGGTTCAAGTCCAGCTGCTCCACTTCTGACCTGGCTCCCTGTATGTGACCCGGAAAAGCAGTAGAGGATGGCCCAAAGGTTCCTTCAACCACGTGGGAGATCTGGAAGAAGCTCCCGGCTCCGGGCTTCAGATCAGCTCAGCTCCCCTTTGGGAAGTGAACCGCTAGATGGAAGATTAAGTTCTCTCTCTGCCTCTTCTTTTCTCTGTAAATCTGTCTTTCAAATAAGAATAAATCTTTTTTTTTAAAGATTTATTTATTATATTACAAAGTCAGATATACAGAGAGGAGGAGAGACAGAGAGGAAGATCTTCCGTCCGATGCTTCACTCCCCAAGTGGCCGCAATGGCCGGTGCTGTGCCGATCCGAAGCTAGGAACCTGGAACCTCTTCCAGGTCTCCCACTGGTGTGCAGGGTCCCAAAGCTTTGGGCCATCCTTGACTGCTTTCCCAGGCCACAAGCAGGGAGCTGGATGGGAAGTGGAGCTGCCGGGATTAGAACCGGCGCCCATATGGGATCCCGGGGCGTTCAAGGCGAGGACTTTAGGCGCTAGGCCATGCTGCTGGGCCATAAGAATAAATCTTAAAAAAGAAAATAATCATTGATCGCCACTGGCCATTCCTCCAAGATCTGCTCTCCGTTCAAGGCCATCGAAGGCTACCATACAAGGTCATCTCCTGGTGGAGTCCCTGTGGAAAGCCAGCCTCTCGGGGCACAGGACATGCCCGCAGTGAGCAGCTAGGGCTCCACTCATTCCCCACTCCCACGGACCTGGGAGGCTTTTATTTTTAAGCTGGGAGTTCTTGTTCCATGCTGCTGGCAGATACAGATAACCTTGAGCTCCCGGATACACAACACAGTTCAGACATATAAACTGTGTACAGCAAAGCTAGATACACCCCCTTGTAGGTGCATACCTCCATACACAGAATATCATCACCACAAAGGCAGGACACAAAGTCACACCATTTCACTCCTGCCAAGGGAGCTCCCGTGGTCATGAGCTGCGATGGCCGTTCAGAGAGGCCCATGTCCCTTCTGGGCATGCCGGGCTTGCAGACTCGGCCTGGGTCCCCACGCCAGCTTTTCTTACACCCATGGACCCTCAGAGGCAATTTTGGTTTTCTGGGTAAGTCTCACCCAACAATTCTTTCTTTTTTTTTTTTTTTAATTTTTATTTATTTATTTATTATTGGTAAGGCAGATCAGATTTATGGAGAGAAGGAAAGACAGAGAAAAATCTCTGATCCGTTGATTGGTTCACTCCCCAAATAGCTCCAACAGTCAGAACCAATCCAATGCAAAGCCAAGAGCCAGGAGCTTCCTCCGAGTCTCCCACGCAGGTGCAGAGTCCCATGCTTTAGCCATCCTCTGTTGCTTTCCCAGACCATAAGCAAGGAGCTGGACTGGAAGCAGAGTAGTTGGACCATAAACTGGCATTGATATGGGATCCCAGCGTTTGTTGGTAGAAGATTAGCCAATTGAGCTGTTGTTCTGGATTTAATATGTGTGTGTGTGTGTGTGTGTGTGTGTGTGTGTGTGACAGTCATATATACAGAGAGCAGGAGAGACAGAGAAGATCTTCCATGTGTTGATCCATTCCCCCAAGTGACTGCAACTGCCAGAGCCAAGCCAATCTGAAGCCAGGAACCTGGAGCCTCTTCCGGTTCTCCCACACGGGTGCAGGGTCCCAAGATTTGGGGCCGTCCTCGACTGCTTTCCCAGGCCTCAAGCAGGGAGCTGAATAGGAACGGGGCTGTCAGGGTTAGAACCAGCTCCCGTATGGTATCCCAGTGGATGCAAGACGAACACTTTAGCACTAGGCTACCGTGCCAGGCCCTATACATAATTGTGGTAAGTCATTCTGAACTCCCCCTGCAGCTCAGAGCTCATTCCTTCTTGCTCTCATTCAACATTCAGTCTGTCAGCCCTGCCTAGGTGATTTCAGGCTCAGTGGCCCTGCACTGTTCACAGCCATTCCCCTGAGCGGGGGTCTAGCTTGGCTGTTGCCACCAACCCCACAGCTCCAGGTCCTCCTTCGCCAGGGCCTTTGCTGCTGCCGGAGCCTTGTTCACCAAGTCCTCACTAAGGCCTACAGAAACCCTCCTTCGCCCTGTTCAGCCCCTTGGCTAACTCTGGGACACTTTGGTTTGTCGCTGGGAATTTGCTCATTCTGTTCTTCTCCCCAAGATGCCTGCAGAGGCCTGGGCCCCTCTCCTGCAGGTTTTCACTCAAAAACACAACTTCCCAGTAACACCCTGCCTGGCCACTCACTGCTTTTCAATATTCATGTATCTGTTTATTTGAAAGTGTGACTGAGAGTGAATCTTCCAACTGCTGATTCATTCCTCAAATGGTTGTTATCAGCCAGGGCTGGGCCAGGCTGGAGCCAGGAGCCTGGCACTCTGAGTCTCCCCCATGGGTGGCAGGGGCCCAAGCACTTGGCCCATCCTCTGCTGTTTCCCAAGGTGTGTTAGCAGGGAGCTGGGTGGAAAATGGCAGAACCAGGACTCAAACTGGGTCTCCTGTGGAATGCCAGCATAGCAGATGGTGGCTTAGCTCCATATCCCACAATGCTAGCCTTTTACTATTTTTTTACTTTAAAAAAAAAATATTTTTTTGAAAGAGGGAAACAGGGGACAGGGACAGAACACACACTCAATTGTAAATTATACCCGCCCTCATCCCCATGCCCCTCCTATGCCCACCTGAAAAATGTCACCATAATGTATCCACTTATCTGCAATGCAGGAAGGATTTCATTTTTTTTTCCTTTTTTTTAATTGGAAATTCAGATATAGAGAGAGGAAGAGAGACAGAGAGGATGATCTTCCATCCATTGATTCTCTCCCCAAGCAGCCTCAACAGCTGAAGTTGAGTTGATCCCAAGCCAGGAGTTAGGAGCCTTTTCCAGGTCTCCCACACAGGTGCAGGGTCCCAAGGTTTAGGGCCTTTCCCAGGGAGCTGGACCAGAAGCAGGGCTGTCAGGATTAGAACTGGCACCCATATGGGATCCTGGTGAATGCAAGGTGAGGACTTTAGACATTACACTTCCACACGGGGCCCCAGGAAGAATTTCTTTCACCGGCTTTGTTTCCTGTGGAATCCCCCAAGCCTGGCCCAGTGCCTGACAACCCATAATGAATGAATAAGCATTATCTGTGAACAGTGAACTCCCAGATACTCAGTGTAACACCAAGAGAAACGCAGATTCATGTACACAAAGAAACTCTCATGCCAAACACACATA
The DNA here is from genome assembly GCF_030435755.1 of Ochotona princeps. Classification (NCBI taxonomy): domain Eukaryota; kingdom Metazoa; phylum Chordata; class Mammalia; order Lagomorpha; family Ochotonidae; genus Ochotona; species Ochotona princeps. The sequence goes on along the minus strand of NC_080847.1, from coordinate 51,582,983 downwards.
GGATACGAGCCCCATCCTTGGAGGAAAGCCCCGTTGAAGAGCATGCCCGCGAGAAGCGTGCCCCTGAAGAGCATGCCCCCGAGGAGCGTGCCCCTGAACATCGTGCCCCTGAAGAGCTTGCCCCTGAAGAGCGTGCCCGCGAGGAGCGTGCCCCTGAACAGCGTGCCCCTGAAGAGTGCGCCCCCGAAGAGCGTGCTTGTCCCAAGTGTCAGCCCCACCAGCAGGCAGGTGGTCCTTTGCTTCCCTGCCTTCTCACCAGCATTGAGATCAGCGTCCGTCCCAGAGCAGCTGGCCAGCCATTTTTGCAGAGGAGCACTGAATCTGGGTACAGCATGTCTAGGCCCTTGCTTGATACGAATCAGACCGGACAGTCCATACCAGCTGTGTCAAGTCCTACACAGCACAAGGGCTTGAGAGCAATTGTGGGGGTCTGGTGGCAGGCGTTTGGCCTTGTGATGCAGAGGTCTGCATTCCCATCAAAGCATCTGGCAGGAGTGCTGGTTGCACTTGCTGAGTTGGGCTTGCTTGCTTGCTTGCTTGCTTGCTTTGTTTTAGACTTATTTATTTTCATTGCAAAGTCAGGTATACAGAGAGGAGGACAGACAGAGAGGAAGATCTTCCGTCCGATGATTCACTATCCAGGAAGTGACCGCAATGGCCTATGCTGAGCCAATCTGAAGCCAGGAACTTCTTCCAGGTCTCCCACTAGTGTGCAGGGTCACAAGGCTTTAAGCCGTCCTTGACTGCTTTCCCAGGCCACAAACAGGGAGCTGGATGGGAAGTGAGCTGCCGGGATTAGAACTGGCACCCATATGGGATCCTGCCGTGTTCAAGGCAAGGACTTTAGCTACTAGGCCACCACGCCAGGCCCAAGATCTCTCTTATGAGTGCTGTTTTCAAACATGAAAAAAAAAAAAAAAAAAAAAACAAAACTAAAAGCGCCTATCCCCTGGGGCCACAGTTGTGGCACAGCAAGTTAAACCACTGGTTGTGATCACTGGGATCCTGTTTTGGAATTGCAGCACCTGTCTGAATCCTTGCTGCACTGCTTTTTCTCCTTCTTTTCTTCTTTTAAGATTTATTTATTTACTTTTTTAAAAATTTATTTATTTTTATTGGGAAAAATTGGCTTAGTGGCTAAAGTCCTCGCCTTGAATGTGCTGGGATCCCATATGGGCACCGGTTCTAATCCCGGCAGCTCCACTTCCCATCCAGCTCCCTGCTTGTGGCCTGGGAAAGCAATCAAGGATGGCCCAAAGCCTTGGGACCCTGCACACATGTGGGAGATGGGAAGAATTTCCTGGCTCCTGGCTCCTGGCTCCGGATCGGCACAGCATCGGATGTTGTGCTCACTCTGGGAGTGAATCATCGGACAGATCTTTCTCTCTGTCTCTCCTCCTCTCTGTATATCTGACTTTCCAATAAAAATAAAATAAATCTTAAAAAAAATTAGATATACAGAGAGGAGGAGGGACAGAGAGAAAGATCTGTCCGATGATTCACTCCCCAAGTGGCTGCAATGGCTGAAGTTGAGCTGATCCGAAGCCAGGAGCCTCCCCTGGGTCTCCCACGTGGGTGCAGGATTCCGAGGCCCTGGGCTGTGCTCTACTGCCCTCCCAGGCCACAAGGAGGGAGCTGGATGGGAAGCGGGGGGGGGGGTGGGATGGGAAACTGAGATTAGAACTGGTGCCCATATGGGATACCAGTGCCCAAGGCAAGGACTAGGCTACCACACTGAGCCCTAACTCTGACTTTTTAAAATCTCGGTTGATTCTTACCTCATCTACACAGGCAAAGGGTTTGGTGAAAATGTGTCTGAAGAGGAACGTCCTTTAGAGAAGCTGATTCCTGGAATTCCTCCAGAAAATACCACCACCACTAGTGCACACACAGCATGGGCATGACTGCCAATTAGCTGGTGACAACATGATCTCTTCAGACAGAGATAAACTCCCTCCAAGTAACAGCCGGCACATCAACAGCTACATATTTTGCGAACTTCCTCTGCCTGCACTGTTGTATTTGCACTTGCCAACCTATGACACCTTCCTAACGATCCCATGCTGTAAGGTTCTTTGATTATGCCTTTGTGCATATGTTTTTAAAGATCTATTTATTATGTCTTTGGTTTTTGAAAAAAAAATCTATTTAATTGATTTGAAAGACAGAAAGAGAGAGGAGGCTGGACTGTCGCCTAGCACATTAAGTCTCTGACTGTGGTGCTGGCATTTTATATGGGTACCAGTTCGAGTCCCGGTTACTCCAATTCTGATCCGGCTGATAAAAGCCTGGGAAAGCAACAGCAGATGCACCCCAGTACTTGGGACCCTGTATCCATACGGGAGTTCTGGGAGAAGCTCCTGGTTCTTGGTTTTAGACGCATCCAGCTCCAACTATTCAGCAATTTGCAGAGCAAGCCAGTGGTTGGAAGATCTATGTGTGTGTATGTATGTATGTGTGTGTATCTCCTCCCCCCACCTCTCTGTAACTCTGCCTTTCAAATAGAATATAAATAAATAAATCTGAGAGGGCGAGGGAGCAATCAATGTTAATATCAGTGGTTCATTCCCCAAATGCCTGCGACAGTTGGGCCTGGGCCAGGCTGAAGTCAGGAGCCAGGATTCAGCCTGTGTCTGCCATGTGCGTGGCAGGGACCCAAACTCCTTTTTTTTTTTTTTTAAGATGTATTTAGTATTTTTATTGTAAAGTCAGATTTGCAGAGAGAGGGAGAGACAGAAAAATCTTCCATCTGCTGGTTCATTCCCCAAGTGGCCTGAGCTGAGCTGAGCAGATCCAGGTCTCTGATGCAGGGTCCCAAGGCTCCAGGCCAACCTCTACTGTCCTCCCAGGGCACAAGCAGGGAGCTGGAAGGGAAGTGGAGCAGCCGGGACATGAACTGGTGCCCATATGGGATCCCAGTGTATGCAAGGCGAACACCTTAGCTGATAGGCTACTGCACAGGCCCAGACCCAAACTCTTGACATGTGAGCTGCTATTCCTCAGAGAGTACACCAACCAGAAGCTGCAAGTGGGAGCATAGCCAGATGTCAGTCCCCGGCTCTGCAATGCAGAATGCTGTCCCAGTCCCTCTGCCAGCGATCCACCCCAGCTGTCCCTGGTGCAGGGGATACACATCAAGACACCAATGACTCGCCCAGGGCCCCACAGCTAGAAAGACGCCCAAGTCATGGGTGACCCTGGGCAGCCTCACTGCGCCTGAGCTATCCTAGCTGCTGCAACATCCTCCTCGCCCCATCAGGCAGTGTGTAACTATGGGGTGCAGCACACTGTGCATAAGTATCCTCCATGGCAGGAAGCAGGCCTGGAAGAGTGAACTCACAGCTATCCTGGATGTAATTCATAAAAGGCAGTGGGGGTGCGGTCCTTCTGTGGATGTATTAAATGCATCTCATCCAGGGCTCAGCACAATGGCTAAATTGGCTAATCCTCCAGTCTCAAGCACCAGGATCCCATGTGGGTACAGGTTTGTGTTTTGGCTGCTCTACTGTCCATCTAGCTCCCTGCAGCTGAAAAAGCAGCAGAGAATAGTCCAAAGCCTCGGGGCCCTGAACCCGCATGGGAGGCCTGGAAGAAGTTCTTGGCTCCTGGCTGTGGATAGCTCAGCTTTGGTGCTTATAGCCACCTGGGGAGTGAATCTGCAGACAGAAGTTCTTCATCTCTCCTTTTCCCTGTAAATTTGCCTTTCCAATAAAAATAAATAAATCCTAATAAATACATAAATGTACCTCATCCAGAGTTAATCCTGAACTGAGAGCAGAAACACAATCCATCCCACCCTCTGAATCAAGGCAAGAGGACAGGTATTTGGCACAGGGCTGACAACCCCACGTTGGGACACCTGTGTTTCCTAGCTGAGTGCCTGTGATTCCAGTTCCCTGCTAATGCTCCAGGAAAAGTTAACAGAAGATGACTCAAGGATGTGGGCTTCTCCCACTCAAGCAGGAGATCAGCATGGACTTCCAGGCTCCTGGCTTGTACATGGCCCAGCATTGGTCACTGCAGTCATTTGAAGAGTGAACCAGCAGATGGAAGCTCTCTATTTGGTGTGAGAAAAGAGTGAGGTAGTGAGGGAAGTGGGGTACAGGTGCTTGGAACATTACCTATGGAATCCATGAAATCTGGGCCCGGTGCCATGGCCTAGTGGCTAAAGTCCTCGCCTTGAACACCCTGGGATCCCATATGGGCGCCGGTTCTAATCCCGGCAGCTCCACTTCCCATCCAGCTCCCTGCTTGTGGTCTGGGAAAGCAGTCGAGGACGGCCCAAAGCTTTGGGACCCTGCACCCGCGTGGGAGACCCGGAAGAGGTTCCTGGTTCCCAGCTTCGAATTGGCGCGCACCAGCCATTGCGGCTCACTTGGGGAGTGACTCTTCGGATGGAAGATCTTCCTCTCTGTCTCTCCTTCTCTGTATATCTGACTTTGTAATAAACATAAATAAATCTTAAAAAAAAAAAGAATCCATGAAATCTGTTCTCTTTAAAATAGTAAAACTGGGGCCTGGCGTGGTGGCCTAGCAGCTAAAACCTCACCTTGAATGCACTGAGATCCCATATGGGTGCCAGTTCTAATCCTGGCAGCTCCACTTCCCATCCAGCTCCCTGCTTGTGGCCTGGGAAAGCAGTCTAGGATGACCCAAAAGCCTTGTGACCCTGCACCCCAGTGGGAGACTTGGAAGAAGTTCCTGGCTCCTGGCTTTGGATCGGCACAGTACTGACCGTTGTGCTCACTTGGGAAGTGAATCATTGGACGGAAGATCTTCCTCTCTGTATATCTGACTTTATAATAAAAAATAAATAAATCTTTACCAAAAAAAAAATTGGTAAAAGTTGAGCCCAGGGTGGTAGCCTAATGGTTTAAGTCCTCGCCTTAGGACCCTGCACCCACGTGGGAGACATACAGGAAACTCCTGGCTCCTGCGTTGGCATCTGACTTTCTAATAGAAATAAAAATATAGGGTCCCAGCCTGGTGGCCTTGCGGGAAAAGTTCTCGCCTTGAAAATGCCAGGATCCATATGGTCACCGGTTCTAATCCTGGCAGCCCTGCTTCCCCTCCTGCTCCCTGCTTGTGGCCTGGGAAAGCAGTTGAGAAGCCTTGGGACCCTGCATCCATGTGGGAGAACCAGAAGAGACTCCTGGCTCCTGGCTTCAAATCAGCTCAGCTCTGGCTGTTGCAACCACTAAGGGAGTGAATCAGATAATGAAAAAAATCTTGCTCATGTCTCTCTCCCTCTTTGTATATCTACCTTTCCAATATAAATAAATAAATCTCTTAAAAATTAAATAGTAGGTCCTGGCGGCGTGGCCTAGCGGCTAAAGTCCTCGCCTTGAACGCCCCGGGATCCCATATGGGCGCCGGTTCTAATCCCAGCAGCTCCACTTCCCATCCAGCTCCCTGCTTGTGGTCTGGGAAAGCAGTTGAGGATGGCCCAAAGCTTTGGGACCCTGCACCTGCGTGGGAGACCCGGAAGAGGTTCCAGGTTCCCGGCTTCGGATCGGCGCGCACCGGCCATTGCGGCCACTTGGGGAGTGAATCATTGGATGGAAGATCTTCCTCTCTGTCTCTCCTTCTCTGTATATCTGACTTTGTAATAAACTGAATAAAGCTTTAAAAAAATTAAATAGTAAAAATAACTTTAGAAAATAAATAAGTCTTTTAAAAATAGTTAAATTTTTTGAAATTTATTTTTATTTGAAAGGCAAATTTACAGAAAGAAGGAGATCTTCTCTGTGCTGGTTCACTGCCCAAGTGGCCACAAAGCCTGAGCTGAGCTGATCTGAAGCCAGGAGCCATGAACTAGGAGCCTCCTCCAGGTCTCCCACTTAGGTGCAGGGTTCCAATGCTTTGGGCCGTCCTTGACTGCTTTCCAAGGCACAAGCAGGGAGCTGGATGGAAAGTGGAGCAGCTAGAATACAAAAACGGCGTCCGTATGGGATCCTGGGACTTGAAGGAGGAGAATTAGCCAATTGAGCCATCGTGCTGGGCCCAATAATAAAAACATTTTAAGTTGTCTCTCTTTTTCTCCCTTATAGTCTGTAATAGATTTTCAAATAAATAAATCAATTGGAAAAAGGAAAACAATGTATACATCAATAAATATTTAAAAGCACAAACCAATGAAGGAAATAAAAGGCTTCCTGGGCCTGGAGAGCTCCTTCAGGCAGACAACCAACCTTCTCCCCCTCGCAGCCTGCCTCTCCCTCACACCTGATGCAAACTGTGGCAGCTGGAACTCCATCCTCATCCAGGAATGTACTCTCCAAACAGGATGCCCTACCCTTCCCTCACAGGTCACTAGCCCCGACAACTCGGATCTGCGCTGGGGGCTCCCTTGGGCTGCTGGAAACCCCTTTTGTGACATTTGAACTACTGCCTAAAGGGTAGAATGAACTTTTTTTTTTTAAAATAAATGTATGTTTTCATTTCATTCTGCTACAATCTCTTACCCAGAAAAATAAAATTGTTTGGAGGGTTGATGTATATATACACAGGAAGAGATATTTTTCATCATAGATTCTCTTCCCAAAGGACTGCAATGGGTCAAGGCTGGAACTCCACCTGGGCTTCCCACATGGGCGGTAGGGGCCCAGGCACTTGGGCCATCTTCTGCTGCTTGCCCAGGCATGTCAGCTGGAGTGGAGCCACAGGGACTTGAACTGACACTGAAATGGGAGGCTTCCTTTGCAGGCAACAGTTTTGCCCACTGAGCCATAATGCTGGGCCTTAACCAAAGGGGAAAAAAAAAATTGAATGTGGGCCCGGCGGCGTGGCCTAGCAGCTCAAGTCCTCGTTTTGAACGCACCGGGATCCCATATGGGCGCCGGTTCTAATCCCGGCATCTCCACTTCCCATCCAGCTCCCTGCTTGCGGCCTGGGAAAGCAGTTGAGGACGGCCCAAAGCTTTGGGACCCTGCACCCACGTGGGAGAGCCAGAAGAGGTTCCTGGCTCCTGGGTCCGAATTGGCACAGCACCGGCCATTACGGCCACTTGGGGAGTGAATCATTGGATGGAAGATCTTTCTCTCTGTCTCTCCTTCTCTGTATATCTGACTTTGTAATAAAAAGAAATAAATCTTAAAAAAAAATTGAATGGAGTCAGTATTGTGGTGCCTCAGGTTCAACTGTCAGCTGTAATACTAGCATAGCATACAAGCAACAGCTCCTGATCCAGTTGCTTCACTCCTGATCCAGCTCTCTCCTGAAGGCTGATGGCTTGGGACACTGGAGAATGGTCTGGGTGCTTGGCCCATGTCACCTTAGTAGGATTCTTAGATGAAGCTCTTAGCTGCTACTCCTGTTTAGACCTGGCCCCACTCTGCTCACTGTGGCCGTTTCAAGGAGGGGGTAGACAATGTGACCAAGGTCTTTTTTTTTTTTTTAAGATTTACTAATTTTTACTGGAAAAGCAGTTTTATGGAGAAAAGGAAAGACAGAGGGAAAGATCTTCAGTCTGCTGGCTCACTCCCCAAACGGCCACAATAGCTGGAGCAAAGTTGCTCCAAAATCCGAAGCTAGGAATCTCTTCCGGGTCTCCCATGCAGGTGCAGGGTCCCAAGGCTTTGGGCCGTCCTCGACTGCTTTCCCAGGCCACAAGCAGGGAGCTGGATGGGAAGCAGGGCTGCCAGGACAGGAACTGGTAAACATAGTGATCATGGTACTTGCAAGGTGAGAATTTAGCTGTTAAGCCATTACACTGGGCCCTTCCTGTTCTTCTTTTTTTAAATAAAGATTTATTTATTTTTACTGGAAAGTCAGATTTACAGAAAGGAGAGACAGAAAGATCTTCAGTGTGCTGGTTCACTCCACAAGTGGCTGCAATGGCTGAAGCTGAACTGATCTGAAGGCAGTAGCCAGAAGCTTCTTCCTGGTCTTTCTTGTCCAGGTCTCCAATGTGGATGCAGGGTCCCAAAGCATTGGGCCGTCCTCGACTGCTTTCCCAGGTCACCAGCAGGGAAGGGAAGTGGGGCAGCTAGGATAAGAACCGGCGCCCATATGGGATCCCGGTGTGTGCAAGGTAAGGACTTAAGCCTCTAGGCTACTGAATGGGGTGCTGAAAGGTGGATTTTACAGAAAAATAGAGGAATATAAAGTGAATGTGTTAAAGCCTGCATCAAGGCTCAATAGGCCAATCATCTGCCTTTGAACACTAACATCTCACAGGTTTATGTCCCAGCTGCTGCATTCATCATTCAGCTCCCTTCTGTGACCTGGGAAAACAGTGGAGGGTGGCCCAAAGCCTTGGGACCTTGCATTCATGTGGGAGACCCGTAAGAAACTTTGGTCTCCTGGCTTTGGATCAGCTCAGCCTCAGCCGTTGCAGTTGCTTTGGGAGTGAATTCAGATGATGGAAGATATTTCTCTCTGTCTCTCCTCCTCTCTGTATATTTGACTTTCCAATTAAAATACTACTATTAATATTAATAATGGATCTTTAAAAAATAAAAACAAAGAGTGTAGTCAGAGGACCTGAGGCATCCTCCACTGCTCTCTCAGGCCAAAATTAGAGAGTTGGATCAGAAATAGCGCAGCCAGGACAGGAACTGCAGCAAATTGGGATGCCGTTGCTTACAGGCAGAAGATTATCCTATTGCGCCACTACGCTGCCCCACACATCTCCCTTATGAGTATCAGGAACCCAGCTAATGGAGCCATCACTGTTGTCTCCAAAGGTCTGCATTAGCTGGAACCTGGAACCAGGAATAAAATTCAGGCACTCACACAGGGGACGTGGGTATCTTCCACTCTTCCTGGCTAGGCTAAGCGTGTTCCTCCTGGTTTTCTCAATGAGTTCAATTTTTCCCCAGACCCCACCTCTAAATCAGATACACTGTAAGCTGCCCAGCCACTCAGCAAGGAAGCTTGGGCAGCCTTCCAATGATGGAAGAGTGGCAACAGGATGGTAACTTAAAGAGTTGTGAATAATATAGTAGCATAGTTAATGGCAGACTTCTGCACCAACTCCTTGTACCTAGTGAAATTTGACCCAGGCTCAAGGTGCGTCCTGTGCAGACAATGGGGCCATTGCCTACCTCGTGTGAATGGCTCTGCCCTGTGGTACCCATGCATCATGGAAAGTTCAGCCTAACAGGTGACACGCATGTTCCTCACCCCTGGTGTCCATGCCCTGCAGACACAGCACGGGGAGCCCATCAAAGGCAGCAGAGGCTTCCGTGCCAGCAGGGCCGCTCTGGGTCCAGGGTCAGTCCAGTGCCGTGCACTGTGGATACACAGAGGCCGAGGTCCACCGCTGGTGCAGGCGCTGTGTGTGAGCAGTCAGGATTCGAACTCCTCACGGGACATGGCCCTCTCCTGCACCGTGTGTCACTCTCGCCACCCACCCCCGGCTTACAATCCTCCATCTCCCTCTTCCCCTCCCCAACTCCCCGCCATGTCTACATCCACAAAGTGTAGTTCTCCACTCTTCACGGAAGGCAAGTGTGAAGTCAGTCCTCCATGTCGGACCTCATGCACTCAAGGGCTGAGGTGGCAAGGGGTCTGCGAGTCCGCACCCTGGAGGAGGCGACGGGTCCGCAGGGTGGCCTAGCCGCCAGGCCGCACGCGCCACCCCAAGTGCGCCTGCTCTCCCCTCTCGGTGGCAACAGAGCTTTCCGCGGGGCCGCGCCAGACTTTCCGAGACCTCTGATTGGCCCCAGACTTGGCCGCCGCCAGCCAATCAGGCGGGGGAGAGGTGACATCACTGGTTCTCCTCCCCTCCCCCCACCGCAAACTTCCCTACTCCGCTACCGGCAGCAACAAGCACGTGGGGGAGGGGCGAGAGAGTAGAACCGGTGAGGTCATCGCGCCGCCCCAGCCACTGCTGATTGGCTGCGGGGCTCGAGGGTGGCGGTTGGCTGCTCCTCGCACCTCCCCCTCGTGCTGCTACCGCCGCCGCTGAGAGGAGCCACTGGCGACGCCAGAGCCAGGAATCCGGGTGAGTTGGGGCCCTGGGTCTGAGACGCTCCTGATGTCCAGTAACACTCAGTAGGAACTGCCCTTCCAGACTTTCCTCTCCTCGCTTGGGCTCTTTGGTGTTCCAGGCACTTTGTCACATGGGAGTTGTAGTCTGTTTAGTGTTGTCGACTATGGGCCAGAGACGTGAGAAGACTACAATTCCCAGCAGGCACTGCGATTAGCCGGTCAACAAACGCTTTGGCCACGCCCTCTAAGCCAGCTCATTGGAGAGCTCTTGCCTTATCCCCACCTTCCCTCATTTCATTGGCTACTGTCCCTCTCAGG